>NC_090730.1:29946902-29949402 GCF_036898095.1 Palaemon carinicauda
TAAATGAATGAAATGAGATTCTTAAAAGTGATCGAGAAATCAGTTTATTGGTAAGTAAATTAATTAGCAAATAAACCTTGGTACAAACCTCCATTAAATAAAGCATTAGTAATAGATACATAAGGCATGAACATTTTATTTTCTTGAATTATTTTATGTTAAGAAAAAACATAAAATTTTAATTAAAGATAAAGAAAGCCAAAGAAAACGCTAATGAGCGGGGACAAAAGTGGAGAGTACGAATAGATAACTTTTACGAAGAAGCAAAAATATTTTCTGTGAATTGTACATACACATGAAACAGATGAATAATATTGTCGGAGGGAATAATATAAAAAAAATGAAACTATTGTAGAATATAACGAATAATGATAAAGAAAATGTGATGAAAATGAACTAAATATGAGACAAATGAGAATTAGAAAATAATTGCTGACAACAAATTAAAGAGAAAAGGTTGACAAAGAAACAAATGGAATTCCCCGAACCTTAAAAAAGGAGAAGCCAAAACTCAAGATGCTGGAGTTTCCAAGGTAATATTTGCAATGCATGCATGGCAGGTGGGATGTTTTATATATTTATATTTTTATATTCCTTATATTTTTATATTCCTTATATTTTTATATTTTTATATTTTTATATTTTTATATTTTTATATTTTATTTTAACTTTTGGGAGAATTGGAGTTCGGAAAGCTTGCATGAATGCAAGGTCTCTTTTATAGCAGCCTTACTCACATATACGTAGACTTTGTAATCAAACATATATACGGATATAGATTTAAGTATTTTATATTCTTACAAAGGCCATATACAGATCATTCATTGTCTACTCTTTTCACGAGTAGCATTAATTCCTTTTGAATAAATCCTTCGCTAAGTCTATAGTTATATTCATGTTAAACACCGATAATAAAATATTCGGACCAGACGTGAAGTAACTATGAAAGCTAGTTTAATGCCTGAAAATATGATATGAGGACAATAAAATATGCCCAAAAGAAGAGATAAAATTACACAAAACACTGTTCATGTTTTTATGACCGTTGTGTATGTTGTTAAAGATTATCTATGTATACGCAATGACATATACGCATGCATATAACTATGTCTGGCCTGATATATACCGCAATCATACTTTTATAGAGGGTAAATTATATTTTGTATTTAATACCTAAACCAGAGAATAGTGGTTTCTTGTCACTGTAAATCTGTATGAAGGAAATTTGGTTGAAACATATTAAAATTCTGTTTGTCGGTTCAAATTCAATTCTCTAACTTGTTTCTTGGTTTCAACAATCATATTTATATTATGAAATATATATATATATATATATATATATATATATATATATATATATATATATATATATATATATATATATATATATATATATATATATATATATATATATATATATATATACGTACATACATACATACATACATACATACATACATACATACATACATCGAAAAATATAACTTGATAATAAAGGGGATTTTAGTCTTTGTTTTTCTTTTAACCACCTTGATTTTTACTCGAATTCTGACAAAGATATTTTTTCCATGTCTTTTTTGTTCCCGTGTGCCTATCATGTCCGTGTTTTATTTTCGTAAGTACCTTACTTCACGTTTTTTATAGAAATATCAACATAAGCTAAGTGGGTTGCAGGGCCAATCAGTTTGGGACGAGAGGCATAAAGTATATAGCAGAGTGCTCGGCATTCGTGTTGTGGTTCGTCCTTTCTTCTTCTTGCTTCCTTCGTTTATATTTATATTATCTTGTGTGGAATTTATTTTGTAATATGTACTTTACTCGGTATGACGTTCATCGCTAAGTTTACGTGTCAGTATCGTATATATTCAATGACATTTACTTCGCATTTATTTACCGGTGCCAATGACCTTAGATGTTGTGGAGGATTTATTTTTGCTTTATTTTTATTTATTTTTTGTTTTTGCCAAATCCTGTGAGAGAGAGAGAGAGAGAGAGAGAGAGAGAGAGAGAGAGAGAGAGAGAGAGATTGTGTTAGCGAGCGAAAGTAGTTAGGTTAACGATCGTTTGTGGTGAGAAAGACTGTTGGTACAAATGAGATTGTTTGTTTACATTTTTTAGTTAGGTTACGACAGTGGTGAATGTTTCGGAGCGAATGCTTTTTTTATTTGACTGCAGCATAAGGCAGTTGTGTGAGAGCTGGATTATATTTATATTTTTCTGACCAGCGTGGAAGTGTTGATTCATTTAAAAAGTAAGTACAGTTTTGTTTATCTTTGCTTGTCGAGTTTGTGAGTGATAGGAACAATTTATTATTTATCTTTGATTATAGTGCGATAGTTCAGTTAGCTAGAAGTGTTCGTAAGTGTTTTTCTTTCTTTATTTTTGGCAGGCCGCGATTCCTCCTTTGGAGTGACTAAATTTTTTGAAAGTGGGTTACTGTTGATGACCTGGCCTGGAACTGATCATATTTAGACTGCTTTTTTGGATTAACGATTGTCGA
>NC_090730.1:29956902-29976902 GCF_036898095.1 Palaemon carinicauda
TGAATATGGGGCTCCTTTTGTTATGTTATCACAATACCATTGCGTTATAAATATAACTGCCGTGATTACTTTTCTAAGCCTAAATAAAAAATGCATCTTTATAGACAATTATATATCTTCTTAAAGCTTTGCTTGATATATTTGAAGCCGTTTTAGACTAATAAACCATATTGTGTACACCTCACCCTGCCCGTGGCCCTATACACAAAATAATTTCTTTGGTTAAAATCAATTCATTTAAAGATTTTTTTTTTTAGCTAATGAAAAATAAGTTAAATTATGGAACGAGAAGTGATTAAACTTGGGTAATGGTCACGTCTTTATCCCTAGAAATAAAGTTTCTTCGGTTGACTACCGAAGATTTTGTCAGATATAACAAAATATATAACTTGAAACGATGCGTGGTGGGATTTTATTTTGAGTTGGTGCCACTAGATACAAAAAGATAAAAATAGCCACCAAAATGTCATATGGATCATCTTTTTATTTCGATCATTTTAATTTATTTTTTTCCCCTCTACATTCTTTATTCATCACTATCACTTTACTATTATTTGACATACAATTCATATGGCCCAAGACAAGGGCCATGAAATTATGAAATTAATATACAGTAACAGAATACACAATAATATGTATTAACACAAATCATAATAAGTAGACCACAAAAAGTTAATAAATTATGAAAGCAATGATAGGTTTACCAAAAGTATTTTAATTTAATAATAATAAAGGAGATGTGTGCATGACTTCACGCTCAAGTTAGTTTACATAGTCCACCTTTAAGAAAAAAATATTTTCCGGTAACAAAATCAAATATCCATCCATTATTACATTTAATTCTATTACTTATAGTTATGGGGAAAATACAGTTAGGTTAAAACATATCTTTTTATTAGTTTTCTAATTAATTTTATCCTAATCTCCAATATTCCTCCCCTTTGGTTACATTATTAATCTCTCTCTCTCTCTCTCTCTCTCTCTCTCTCTCTCTCTCTCTCTCTCTCTCTCTCTCTCTCTCTCTCTCTCTCTCTCTTTTTTCGTCTCCATTCCTTGGCTTCAACTGTTTTTTATTTGCGTATGTTGAATTTTTCGCAGTTATTGCTAAAATCATGATTTTATTTCTTCCATTTCCAAACTGGTATCTCTGTCAAAGGTTCAATTTAATATATAAGAAGAATATTGATATGAAGAGATTGGAACAAGGTTTTCGAAAAGCAATATTATGAGAGGGCAATGTAACATAAATTAAGGAGAAGCAAAATTATAAGTCATAAAAAAATTAATTTAATTTACAATTAAACGGTAAATTTATGACAATTTACAATCCGAAGAATGACTGGCGAATATGGTGATCCTGATCAGTTCAAATCTCGGACAAACTTAGCGTGGACTTTCTCTCTCTCCGCCAGAGAACCTGCATTTGGTCCGCACTATTACCCCTCAATTTTCGAAACATCCGAAGGATCTGTAACCCATAGCATGAAACATTATAAATTGGAAACGTCAGGGGCTACAAACATAACAATGTGCATATATGCGAAATCTTACAAAACAAACGAACTTTTAATATTAACCTATGGAAAATACAAAACCTTGATCAATAAACGATTTGAATATCCTAATATAAATGTCAAAATCAAATTTAAAACTTAAAAGGAGACCCTTCAGACTTTATTATATATATATATGAGTTTGGTTGCAAGACAAAAAGGTTATAAAACCGTAACTACAGTTGAAAGTTCACTAAGCAAATGCATCGTACTTAATGCAAACCTCACCTCAACATATAGCCAGTCTCTTAGGTCCATAGAAAAGCAGTGACGAAGGTAGAGGTGATGATGGTAGTCTTCTATTCAAGCTCTTGAGTAGTATAAGGTGGTCAGACGATGACGTGATCCATGAGCGGCTAAGTCCAGAGCCACCGATCTTACACTAATGAATGACAGCCATTGTCCTTGGCTGCCAAAATATTAATTCAAATTCAGGAGAAGACTGCCTTGCTGCGCTTCTTACGCTGGCCTCTTCATACTGCCTTCTTCAGATCATTCACCACCGACAATGGTTTTCCCAGTCTTGTGTCCAGCAGCGAACAACCTGGTAAAACTTAAAATACATCGCTCAAGAATGGCTTGTTTTCTTGCTTTAAAATTGTCCCAAGAGGTAGTTTAAGGTATGCTAAGTAGATGCATTTGCTTTTTTCAAAATAAAAGAACCAAACCATTCCCGAGCAAACAATTTAAACATAAGAAATTTACCACAACCAAACAATTCATATAATATAAAAAAGATTAAATGCACACGAATGTGCATTTTTCTACACTCCCGCGAGGGGATTCAATTTTTTTAGGAAAAAATTGAATTACAATATAGCGATCAAAGATCACGCTAGACTGTCATCCAATAGTTTCTTTACCTTATCTTTCCCAATCATGGCAGCTCGCCTCTTGGGTCTCTCCTTAACCTCATCTTCCTTGCTCAGTTTATCCTCACATGGGGATTGTGCTTTATCGTTAAATTTAGCCTCATATTCCCGTTTATAGAGCAATGGAATCAAGGATGAAACGTGCCTTTTAGTCTCTTCCCTACTTTTTCCTTTGAGTACTGTTGCACCCGTTACTTCACCTAAAGAGTTCAGTTTTATCTCTTTGACAATACCCATTGGAAAATTAGTAGGTTTAAGAAGGGGTTCTTTAATGAGAACAATGTCTCCAACTTCTAATAGTTTATGATTAACAGGTTGGTATCTACTGCGTTTGTCAGTGGCTTGATTCACCAGCTGCACAACAAATTCTTTATTATATATCTCTATTATACTTTCCCTAGCCTTTCGTAACTTCCTGTGGCTGTCCTTCACATGGGAAATGGGAGATATATCAGGAACCCAAGTATCATCTGCCCTAGGTAAAGGATGTAAATGGGGAATAATATTTAAGGAATTCAATTCATGACCTTTAACTAAAATCTCTGGAGTTATAGGAGATGGTACAGGTTCAGTCCCATCATAGTTTCGCAAATATTCTTTAAAGGCAATTGGTCGACGGTTTACTATATGTACAATATTTTGTACAGCAAAGTCAAAATCTAAATATTCGAGGACCATATTCCGAATAGAGCCTTCCATAAGCCTTTTGACCATCTTCACTCAAGATTCCACTAAAGATCCAAGTTCACTGTGGCCTTTATAGTACTGCTGAAAGCTCAAAGGTTTTATGTTGTTCTCCCTGAAATAGGATTGTGTATCCTTATCACTTAAAAAATTCTCAACGGTTCTAGCACCTGAAGTTAGCTGTGAACCTTGGTCACTTAAACAGAGTTCAGGCACCCCAAATTCGAAACAATGGAGCTGAAGTGCTCGCAAAAAGGATATCACCGAAAGGTCTACACAAACCTTAAGATTTATGGCTCTGGACCATAAACAGGTGATACATAATATCCATACCTTTGATTTCTTACCCATCCAATATACCCAGTAAGGTCCAAAATAGTCAATGAAAATATACCTGTAAGGTATGGTTGGAGGAGAAACCCTAAATTCTCTATAAGGGGACTGATTTAACTTTATAGTTCTACCGTTAAATCTACGGCAGTGAACACAAGTTTTCAAGACTTTCTTTACAGTAGAAAAATTGCAAGGAATCCAAAACTGTTTCCTAGCCTCAGATAATGTGGCATATATTCCAGAATGAGCTAACTTAACATGAAAATTTCTAATAATTTCTTCAGTCAATTTACTGTTTTTGGCCAAAAGAATGGGGAATACATAATTACCGTCTCTCCACTTATGAAATTTACTTTTAACTCTTAGTAAACCAGATTTCTTTTCAATGAATAAATTTAGTTGACTTACTATGTTAGGCATATCCCTAATTTTAGGGTTCCTTTCTCTGAAATATTTAAAAACATCCGGAAAATGTTGGCGTTGATCTTGCATAATCATCAGTTGCCATGCATTCAAAGAAATTTCATCATTACTGTAAACCTCAAAATGGTCATACTTGCCGGATTTGTTCTTTAACTTCTGTTTGACATTGTTTATGAATGTCAGTACATGTTTGTAGACCGAAATCAAATGAAGCCAATCTGAATTTCCAACTGTAGAATTCAAAACGCCTCCCATCTCTGGCTCAGTCACACTCCCTATCTCACAGTGGCCTTCTGAAACTTCAAGTACATTGGTTAAAGGATTTGGGATCGTTACATCCAAACTGTCATCTTCCAAGATATCATGAATAGTATCAGGTCCTGTGAAGAAATTTGATTTTATCAACCTCTTATATGACAATGACCTGGTAGTACAATCTGCAGGATTTATCATACCTGCACAAAATTTGAAAGTCACAGGGACCGTTTCACATAGATTCTCTATTCTTTGCAACCTATTCATAACAAAAATACTTAGTTTTTTTAATTTATCAAACCTATTTGTTCGAGAATTTAACCAATTCAGTGCAACTGCACTATCTGAGAAAACTACCAATTTTGTAATGTTTATGGGGGAGACACACTCTGAACCACTAAGTTCCTTATAAATGTCAACAATAGTTTCCGTACCAAGTAAGAGAGATTGAAATTCAAGAGAAGGGATAGACTTTAGCTCTAACTGGCGTCCAATTATTCTATTTTTTGACAGAAGGAAACTTACCTCCTTTGTTCGCAAGTTCTTGATAAAGAGCACAACTCCATATATATGCTTGCTAGAATCACAAAAAGCAATAATTTGGAAAGGATCATTCCTGCGACCAACAAATCTCTTCACTGCAATTTCAGGAACACCATTTACTTGCTTGCAAATATTAGACCATTCTCGTAGCTCCTCACCAGAGAGTCTATCGTCCCATCCAACTTCTTTCCTGCATTGTAGCGAGTGCATAAATAATCTAGCCCTGTTTAATAAAGGACCATAAAATGAGAACACATCAAAATTGGCTGCAATAGAACTTAAAATTTGTCTTTTGGTCGTTGCATCCTTATCAAGTGCCAACTTGCTTGCCGAAAGAGTATCAATGTTTCTGTCCCAAAGCAAACCAAGAAATTTTACTTTTGTAGGAGTCTTTTCCTTATCTTTATCTACCTGTTGCTGCAGAGAGTCATCATTGGTTATGAATTGCTGCAATTCAAATTTATAGGGAGAAAATATACTGTCAAGTTTCTCATAAGCCCATTTCAACCTGTCTATATCATTGGTCGTGTAAGCCAAGTTATCCATGTAAGCTAAGTTATATAACTCTGTCTTCAATTCCTTTACATCAATATTGTCACCTTGGACATCCAACATCAAAATTTTATAAAGTGCTAACATTAATAAAGTTGGACTACATGGCAAACCAAATGGAAGTCTGCAATGTTTATAAACAATTAAGGAATAGTCCTTTTTACATACGTTCCTATACCAATAAAAGAGTAACCTACTTTGATCTGAAGGCACCAACTTAATCATCAGAAATGCCTTTTTTATATCAAAACATAACAATTTTTCATTAAATCTTAGCTGTAAAAATAGAAGTAGAAATTTTCTTATTCAAACAAGGACCAGCAAAAATTGTTTGATTATGAGATAGAGTTAAAGGTTTATCTTTGTCAGATTCACACAAATTTGACAAAAATACATTACGGCATTTTGTAGACTCTCGGTCCATCTTGAACACTGGCATGTGCGGCAGGAAGCTATGTTGAGGGTTTTCCTCCAAGAATTGCTCCAAGTTAGATACTCTCTCTATAATGCCTAGCTGTTCCTGTTCTTTAAAAACCTCGTCAATCATTTGAAAAGCATTATCCTTTTTGCTAAATTTCTTAAAATTTGATTTTAATATTGCTCTTGACAGATTTTGATTCTTACCAAGCAAATGAGCTACTTTCCCATTCCACAACAGAGGCATAACTAACCTTCCATCACGATCTCTACAAGTATTTTCTAAAGCAAATTCTACTACTTTCCTGTTCTCCTCATTAAAGTCTTCGCCATATAAGTTAGAATCACTGTGCGAAAAACTTTCTGCTTTCGAGGAAAGAATTTCTTCTGCTGCTCTCTCGAGCTCAGCTTCAACAATCTGACCCCTATTTAAAACAGAAATATTAGCACAAGCAGGGAACTTGAATTCCTCTACCGAATCTAAGAACAATCCATCCATATTCAAATTACTATCACCTTCAAGGGGACCCTCACCCTTTGCACAAACTTCAGAAGAATGCTTTATCCGGTCTGGTAATAGAGCTAGATTTTGCTTATACCTTTCAATGTCACCTACAAGCATCACTCCTAAGGGTGATTCTAAGTAAACAGAGGGAATCACTTCAGAACTACCTCCAAACAGCACATCCTTCTGTGGTACTAAATGAGAGTTATCATTTCCCAAGAGTAATTTTATATCTTCAACTTTGTCCCCAGACATATGCAAAGTTTTGTCGGCTAATACATAGCCCTTATCCTTAAATACTTGAGCTACTTCAGAGATACCTGGCAAAACTAATTTCAAATTAATAGACTTCATGGCAATAGCAGTAAAATAATCATCATTCAACTTTACCTTGTATACTACAGTGGCTAACGGCTTTGAAGAATTAATACCATTCACCACCAAAGAATAATTCGGGTCAACAACTTCAAACTGCATACTCTTAGCCCAGTCTTCCTCAACGAAAGTTACTTGACTTCCTGAATCCTTTATACCTCGATCCCCATTGTCATTCAGTGAAAAGGAAGGCATAGCAGTCACCGGGTTACAAGAGATTCTTAAAACTCCTAAATCAGACCAAGTTAAATTAGAAACAACAGAATTAGAGTTCGATTTCTCTTTACAATTCACCTTTGCCGTTTGATTAGTCACTTCTTGGTTATCTGAATCATTCTTAAGGTTATTAGCAGTACTTTTTGGGTCTTTACGAAATTTACAAAGATAGCTGAAATGCCACTTGTTACAATGTTTACATTTTCGGTTAAATTTAAACCTGCAATCTGAAGTTTTATGAGAATCGTAAGTACAGTTTGTACAAAATTTCAATTGTTTTAGTTTTTCAATTTTACTCTGTGGAGTTACAAAAACTGAACACTTAAAAATTGGGTGATCAATGTCTCCTTTATTGTCTGCTAAACATAGAGAACATTCTTTAACTTTAGACTTCTCAACATTAACAACGGCAGAAGCTAAACAATTTGAGTTGGGCACAACCTTTTTCTCAAGATTACCTTGTTTCACATTAAATTTCTTGGCTATGTTTCTATATCTTTCCAAAGCAGTAAAGATATGTTCATCTATTTGCTGCAACGAGGGCTTATTCGAGCCAGTAATATGCATTAACTGATTCTTGAAACAGTCATTAAACCCATTCCATATGAAATACTGTAAAACTATGTTTTGATCTATGCTTAAAGCCTCAAATTGATTACAAATTATTCTCATATTACTGATAAAGTCATACGGATCACTCTGATACGTTAGCTTCAACTCCGATAACTGCTTAATAACCCTATATTGTTGAGACAAAGTATCTGCAAACGCTTTCTGTAATAATTTCTTAGCTTCTTCATACGAACGGTTGCTACAATCTAATGAGTTTACCAGTTTAAGCGAGTCACCTGAAAGCTGTCTCGTTAGAAGAGTAAATTTAACGTGAGTACTAAGATCATACTTATCAATAGTTGCTTCGAACTCTCGCAAAAACTTCGAAATATCCTCACCTTCTCGATTACCAAATGTCGGTAAAGGTAGTTCAGGTAATTTAAGCTGTGAAATTTCAGAACGCGAACGATCGGAAAGGTTTCCGGGCGAAAGTGACACCGCGGTCTTAAGGAGAGAGAGACACTTACTCAAACGATCGTCATAAACGAACCAAGTATCCCATTTCCTCACTCACCAATTCATCGCCGTTGTCGTCTTTATCTGCGCTATCCCAAATTTCCTTCAAAACCTCGTTATTCACTTTGTCAAGTTTTTCTTTAAGGTCAACCAACATGTTCATATGCTCGTTAGCATCGCTTATAGACATCGAAGAAACAAACCTTTCTATGAAATTACACTTCTTGGTAACTTGTTGTCTAAGGGCTGAACGAAAACTACGTGAAATGCTCTTCGGCGGCATTTTTCTAAGAATTTAATGAAAAAAATTAAAACTTAAAGTAATATAGCGAAATATTAAGATACGGGACTCTGGAACGTAACCAGCTCACGGAAATTCAAGAAAAAACATACTCAAGGCAATAATGAACCTCGCAACCAATCCCATCCTCGTCGCCATTTTCGAAAAGCAATATTATGAGAGGGCAATGTAACATAAATTAAGGAGAAGCAAAATTATAAGTCATAAAAAAATTAATTTAATTTACAATTAAACGGTAAATTTATGACAATTTACAATCCGAAGAATGACTGGCGAATATGGTGATCCTGATCAGTTCAAATCTCGGACAAACTTAGCGTGGACTTTCTCTCTCTCCGCCAGAGAACCTGCATTTGGTCCGCACTATTACCCCTCAATTTTCGAAACATCCGAAGGATCTGTAACCCATAGCATGAAACATTATAAATTGGAAACGTCAGGGGCTACAAACATAACAATGTGCATATATGCGAAATCTTACAAAACAAACGAACTTTTAATATTAACCTATGGAAAATACAAAACCTTGATCAATAAACGATTTGAATATCCTAATATAAATGTCAAAATCAAATTCAAAACTTAAAAGGAGACCCTTCAGACTTTATTATATATATATATATATGAGTTTGGTTGCAAGACAAAAAGGTTATAAAACCGTAACTACAGTTGAAAGTTCACTAAGCAAATGCATCGTACTTAATGCAAACCTTACCTCAACATATAGCCAGTCTCTTAGGTCCATAGAAAAGCAGTGACGAAGGTAGAGGTGATGATGGTAGTCTTCTATTCAAGCTCTTGAGTAGTATAAGGTGGTCAGACGATGACGTGATCCATGAGCGGCTAAGTCCAGAGCCACCGATCTTACACTAATGAATGACAGCCATTGTCCTTGGCTGCCAAAATATTAATTCAAATTCAGGAGAAGACTGCCTTGCTGCGCTTCTTACGCTGGCCTCTTCATACTGCCTTCTTCAGATCATTCACCACCGACAATGGTTTTCCCAGTCTTGTGTCCAGCAGCGAACAACCTGGTAAAACTTAAAATACATCGCTCAAGAATGGCTTGTTTTCTTGCTTTAAAATTGTCCCAAGAGGTAGTTTAAGGTATGCTAAGTAGATGCATTTGCTTTTTTCAAAATAAAAGAACCAAACCATTCCCGAGCAAACAATTTAAACATAAGAAATTTACCACAACCAAACAATTCATATAATATAAAAAAGATTAAATGCACACGAATGTGCATTTTTCTACACAAGGGGATAGATTGACCACGATCCATTTGTCTCTGTTAAAGTTCCCTTATTTTTATTTCAGATATTTCTTATTCATAAAACATATTTCCTTGTACATACAGAAAAAAACAGAATAAGGCTAGATTTGCGAATACTTTATGTTGAATGAATTTGTAATGGTGTAATAAGAAAGGCAATGTAGGAGGTAGTTGGGAGTATTTAAAAATCGTAGATGAAGTTTTCACCAGATTGTTTTTTCTTTTTTCTTTTTTTTTTTTCTTTTTTTCTGACGTCTCAACTAGGCGTGAATCGTAATAAGAATTCAAGGAATAACTTTGTACTCACAAAGGTAACAGTTACTACTTAGATTTTTTTTTCTTCACAGAGTCACCATGTTACTTTTAAATGGAGGTCTTTATTATGTACAAAATTTTACCCGTTGAAATTTTCTACAATTCATAAATCGTGGTAGGTTTAACCGTACGAACATCTATGGTTTTTTAATACTACAGTGTTTACCCATGCGAACATTTGTTTATATTTGGCTTTTGTTTAAATAAAATGATAAAACTTTTTTTCTAGCTTTGCTAAGATTGAATTCTACTTCATAAAATTATAGGCAATCGCAGAATCATGTCATATAATAATGTTTATTGGACAAAAAATATTTACATTCAAAGATTTACAAAAAGAAAAAAAGACTCAGTCCAAGCCCAATGTTAAATCTGTGAACCTTGAAATATTGTTTTGAGGGCCAGATCTAATCGTACACCCTTTGCTTAGAGACTTTCTTTAGTGTCTTGGTTTTTTCTTGAATATGAATTTCGTCAACTTCCCTAAAGACATAATCTTAAACATCTCCAATGAACTCCCAGAGTATCCTGTGTGTGTGTGTGTGTGTGTGTGTGTGTGTGTGGGCTGTTCATTACTCGATGTTATAGGGCTTTCAACAAAGGCAGAATTACAAGCTTGTTCATGCAGCTGAGAACGCCAGCAATACGAAGAAGGTACAAAAGACATTCATGCAATAGTCGGTCGTTATTTTTCTTGTTTTGCTACTTCATTTCCCTTCATATTTTGGTGCCCCATTGCGTATGCACTGTGCACTTTATTGGGTCTAATATCCGCTTCCTTAGAGGCGTGTTTATGGATAAGTCTCAGTGTTTACATACAGAGAAGAGTCTCAATTTACTCTCCAGTACATTTATTCGGAACCGCAAATTCGTATCTCGGTCGTATGGTTCCTTTTCCCATATTTTGAGGAGTTTAAATCATTCAAATTTTTCTGACAATGGGCAAGTGTGTGTTTTAAGCATTTTTATGAGCATACCATAATTCCTGGTATAAATTATTGTTGTTCCTTTGCAGCTGATAAAACTACGGGTTATATAATAATAATAATAATAATAATAATAATAATAATAATAATAATAATAATAATAATAATAATAATAATAATAATAATAATAATAATAATAATATTAATTACTGGTAGAATAAAACGAGGACTAAACAATTCTAGTAAGGGGTAGACTACATATTCATCTTTTACTGATATTATACATCATCATCATCATCTCCTTTTACGCGTATTGACTCAAAAGGCCTCTGTTAGATTTCACCAGTCGTCTCTATATTGAGATTTTAAATCGATACTTTTCCGTTCGTCATCTCCTACTTCACGCTTCATAGTCCTCAGCCGTGTAGGCTTGGGTCTTCTAACTCTTCTAGTGCCTTGCGGAGCTCAGTTAAACTTTGGTAAACTTATCTCTTAAGGAGTGCGAAGATCATGCCTAACCATCTCCATCTACCCCTCACCATGATCTCATCCATATATGGTACTCGAATAATCTTTTATACTTCTATTGCTAATCATATCCTCCCATTTTCTCCTAATGTTCTTCTGAGGTTTTTTTTTCTCAAATCTACAAAATCTATTGGACATTGTTTCATTGTTATACCACAACGCATGCCCGTACAGTAACAATCGACCTCACTAAACTGATATGTAGCCTGATTTTTATATGTAATTTCAGGCGATTTGATTTCCAAATTTTGGTTAACCTAGCTTTTGTCTGATTTACTTTTTTTCAATCTTTTATTAAACTACAGTTCTAAAGGCCCTGTATTAGAGATCATTGTTCCCAAATTTCTTAAATGATGCTACCTAATTAATCATTTCTTCCTTCGATGATATTTCATCTTCCATTATATATTCCTTTCACATCATCTTCCTTCCTACTATTTATCTTGAGCCCAACCTCATGTGACATTACATGTTATACAGTGAACTACATTCATATAATTTTCCGTATTGATACTTGCCATGGAAAAGTCACATTAGCTATTTTTCAATATTCGCCGGAGGCCAATTTCCGGCGGCGCTGTAAATTACTCGTAGAGTATTTCACATATCGAAATAGAATTTTCAGGGATTTATCGGATTGATATTTACTCTGTCTATACCAATTTTCATGTTGATATATGCCATAGAAAATCCACAGCAAACCTTTATTCTGGTATGGGTTGCATGGTTATTTTTGTCGGTGGAGTAAATTGTTCCTAGAATAAATCACATATCAAAATGAAAATTTCAAGGATCGATGGGAAACATAGCTTCTCGGTTCCTGCCAAATTTCATGGTAATGTTCATAATTGAAAACAAACAGCTGTCATGTAGCCTTCTTAAATATGCTGTTAAATGTAGCACATTACAGTGAACTGCATGATAGTGAGCAACATGAATGAAGGACCATGTCAGTATCATAAACAATATCTGTCCTGAGTTGCAGCTAGGTATTATTATTATTATTATTATTATTATTATTATTATTATTATTATTATTATTATTATTATTATTGTTGTTGTTGTAATTTTTCACGAAAAGCAGTGAGCGACAGTACTATACGACTGCATTTAGTAACCATTTACTGAAATCGTGGAGAAATACAGACTATTTAAGTATAGCATAAAGCTAGAAAGGTGAATAAAAATTATTGAGGTTCTGCTATGTTATAGAACTATCTTTTGTAGAGAATTTCATCCTTATCAATAGAAAATAAAAAGACATTTACAATTTTATGTAGCGGAGTTTTATAGAAATGGTATCAAGTTCAAATTTCAAACCCTTTCATTGGTTGTAGATGCATAGAACCATTTAACTTTTAAACCATTTCGATAGAATGTTGGTAATGCTACACTGATCCGTAACCATTACTTGAATGGTATTTAGGCGAGTATGTAATATGATATTCATGTTGTAGGAAGTATTGAGTCGAGTGTAGCAGCATTCACTGTTTAAGTATGTGAGGACATGTTAAGAGTCTGAATTTATTTTGCCCAATAGGGGTAGAAGTTTTAGCGAGCCAGGAGTAGGTTATGACTCAAAAGCAAGATGAATGCAACTGAGTAACTTTATTACGACACATCGAGTATATATACACACAAGGTCCCGTAAGAAGGTCACAAAAAACAGACATGCTATTTCTTGTCAAACCGGCAACTGTATCTGTTAACAGTTAACAATGGAATATGTAGACAGGTTCATGCAAGTTACTAACAGTGCAAGGGGAGAGCAAAGATACAAAGGATAATATATACAAAAAAAGGGAAATGTTGTTACTATGTACAGTCGTGTGACACATGGGTGGTACATGGCTACCCCCTAAAAATGGCATACTGTGCATGTTAAATAGGGTGCCCTGATCTAGAGAGGAGAACTGTAGGCGGGTCATTTGGCAGGAGATAAGCAGGTTTTAGATGATCAATGGAGACCCAGTCTTCTTTGCCATGAATAATTAGTAAGAATGCATTCAGATTGCGTTGGATCACAAGGAAAGGGCCCGTGTAGTGGGGGTGTTAGTGTCTTTGCGTAGGAAGACGTGTGTAGCAGAGTACAAGTCTGCGGGTATGTGATGCTTCGCATGGAGCTTGTAGGTCTGGGGGCATGGAGTAAATTTTCCCACGATGTGACATATGCGCTGGAGGTCATTGGAGGAGGTTGCAGAAGGAAAATTCGGCAGGGATGACCAACGGGTCGCCATACACTATTTCAGCTGCCGAGACGTCCAGGGCATCTTTAGGAGTGGTCCTTAGTCCCAGGAGGACCCAGGGAAGCTTAGTAAATCAGTTGGAGTCCTTGCAGCGGATCATCAAAGCTGCTTCGAGGGTGTGATGAAAACATTCAACCATTCCATTGGCAGCGGGGTTGTAGGCAGTTGTCTGATGTAGGGTGATGCCCAACAGATTCACTAATGATGTCCATAACTGATAGGTGAAAGTGGTACCCCTGTCAGAAATATTATGCTCAGGGATACAAAATCTTGCTATCTATCCTGAGAGTAAGGGAAATGTACATGAGGAGGACGTTGCAGTTTCCATGGGAATGGCTTCAGGCCACTGAGTGGAGTGGTCGATAATGTTAAACAGGTAACGATATCCTTCTGATGTGGGTAGGGGGTCTACAATGTCGACATGAATGTGGACGAAACGACGCTGAGGTTGAGGAAAGGTGCCCACTCCTGAATTCGTGTGTCAATGTACTTTGGAAGTTTGGCAAGAAGTACAGGCGTGGACCCAATCCTTAGCATACTTAGTAATGCCATGCCAAATGAACTTCGTCTTCAGCAGCTGTGCAGTAGAACCACGCGAGAGATGAGAAAGGCCATAAATGAAATCAAACGCCTGTCAGTGCATGGGAGCAGGAATCCACGGCCGCAGTCTACCAGTACTGAAGTCATGTTGGAGTCGTCGAGGGGGATGTCATCCCAATGGGGGGATGTGCAGGATGTCCTACATGCTTGATAATCTGTATCCTGTCGTTGTACTTAAGCCAAGACATTGTAATTCAATTCCAGTTGAATAGCAGCCAACATGTTTCTTGACAAGGCATCGGCAACGGGATTTATTTTCCCAGTGACGTGTTGAAGGGTGCAATTATATTCAACCACGGTGAAGAGATGTCGGCGTTGACGGGCGGACCAGGCGTCAGACTGTCGAGTGAAGGCGTGCACCGGAGGCATGTGGTCTGTGCGAATGACTATGGGCGTACCTTCTAAGAAATGGCGAAAGTGACAACCAGCCAAGTGCAGCATCAGCAATTCGCGATCAAAAGTAGAATAACCTGATTCTGCCTTGAACAGTTTTCTGCTGAAGAAGGCCGTTGACCACCTGTTCGAGTACTGCACCAATAGCAACATCGCTGGCATTGGTAGAGAGAAGGAGAAGGGTATGTGGGATGGGAAAAGTGAGAGGAGCGGCGGTTGATAGGACAGTCTTTGCGTTGCAAAAGGCCAAGTCAGGTCTCTTGGCTTGCCCTTGAGGAAGGTGTAGAGGGGAGCAAGAGTGGTGGCAGTGGCTGGCAGAAAACGGTGATAATAGTTGATCATGACCAAGAATTCCTGCAGTGCTTTGACAGTCGAGGGTGTGGGGAAGTTCTGAACAGCTGCTACCTTATCAGGGAGGTGATGGACTCCATCAGGAGTGATTGGTACTCTAAAAGCGGCACTTCGTTGGTGCCAAAGGTACAGTTGTCATATCGGACTACAAGGCCGTTTTCTTGCCGGCGGTCGAGCACGATGCACAGGTAACGGAGGTGTTCCTCTTTTGAGGAAGAGAGCACAAGTATGTCGTTCATGTACCATATACAGAAGGGGGGGGTCCCCTGAGATGTCATCCATGAGACATTGAAAAGTGGCCTCAGCATTACGAAGGACAAAACAGGAGTAATTGAAGGTGTATGTACCGGAGGGGGTGGTGATGGCAGTATAGGGAATGTCTTCTGGGTTTATAGGCACCTGATAATACCCCTTCAGGAGGTTGAGCATGGAGAAAACCTTCGCTTTGTGCAGGTAGGAAGTCACGTCGGTGACGTTTGAGAGGGGGTAGTAATCCGGTTCTCTCAGCATATTTAGGCGCCTGTAATCCCCACATGGACGGAGGGAGCCGTCTTTCTTCAGGACGATGTGTAAGCGTGACGACCACGGGCTGGAGATCATTTGGCAAAGGCCCATTTATTTCATATCGGCTAACGTCTGTTTGGCGGCTGCCTATCGATCCGGTGCCAGACGTCTGAATTTAACGAAGACTGGGGATCCCGTCGTCTTTGGAATGGTGATAAATACCATGTTTGGCAGGAGCCGTGGGTCTTTGGCGAAGTTCTTGACGGAAAACTTCTGTGTACATTGTGAGGATGTGGGTGTAAGCATCTGTGGGTGTGCTGATATGGAGAGCGAGGTTGGAGGGGTCGGGTTAAAGAGGTGTCGACAAGTACGAGTCTGTGTTGACCAATCGGCAGTGGGCGACATTGACCAGAAGGTTAAAATGAAAGAGGAAATTCGCATCAAGGAATGGCAATCTGATGTGAGCAACGAGAAACTTCCAATTAAATTTGCCGTTTCCAAACGATAATGTGACGCACTCGTAACCGTAGATGGGTATCCCAGATCCATTGGTAGCTACCAGGTGGACGTCGGCGCACTTACCGTTCAATTTTGGGTTTGATAAGTATTTCTTAGATGCCCATTCCATCAGCCTCTTCCTAAAACGATAACGCTATTACTTTTTCAAAGTGAAGCAACACGTGGGATGTATTCCGTGTCACTGGTACTGAAAAAGACTATCAGCTGCTCTGCGCATTTTTCTTCCCTTCAGCCTCGAGTCAAACATCCAAACTGTCACCAGGAGATTTTGGAAGTTATGGCTCTCCTTCAAATTTCACTTTTTTTACTTTTCTGTTCACGTATATCTCTTCTTCTTTCTATCCACAAATGTCTCGTTCCTCTTTATTATCGTGCTCTTTCTCTTCATGTCTGGCTTAATTCATTTCCCTCTTCCTTCTTTATAACTTTGTACTCTTGAAATACTACAGCATCGGTAATTAATTTTTTGTGAATAATTTGATTTTCGTATAGTATCCTCTCTCTTTCTGACCCAATTTATTCATAGATACCTTGCTCTCTCTCTCTCTCTCTCTCTCTCTCTCTCTCTCTCTCTCTCTCTCTCTCTCTCTCTCTCTCTCTCTCTCTCTCTCTTTTCGGTGTAACTGTAGGCAATGGGAAATTTAACCGTAACCAGAGAGAAGGATCCAGTGTAGTACTGTCTGGCCAGTCTAAGGACCCCATAACTCTCTAGCTATAACATCTTAACGGGTGGCTGAGATGATATAATTGAGTTAGGATAATGGTCCAGAAAATGTCAAATACTTTTCAAATGTGGAAAATACAAAGTTATGTACATGGGTTATAGTAACCTTCAATCACATTACTCACTGCTATGTAATGGAATAGGAAGTTTTGACCTGGACGAAGATCTCGGCATCATTATTAGCACAGACTTGAAGTTCACCAAACTGAGCACAACAGTTGAAAAGAAGACACAGAAAATATGCTATATAAGAGACAATTCAATTACAAAAACAAAAGTCACTGTACTGCATCTGTTCAAATCACTAGTAAGAGCATATCTAGAATGTGGAGTCCAATTCTAGGCTCCAAGTATTCAAAAGAATATAGACAGACTAGAAACAAGCTAGGGCCACCAAACTGTTCCAGTATTAAGATAATTTGGATAGTGACGGAGAAAGGAACGTTTGAACTTATTTGATCTATACACTTGACGACTAAGGGGGCAGCTAATATAGACATTAAAATTTTTCATAGGAATATCTTATTTGGACTACAACAATTACTTCACGCTTAGCACAAATAAGAACAGAGGTGACCTATACAACATGAAAGTTTCAAGATACAATATCAGTAAATTTGTAATTTCTCTACAAACAAAATGACAAATACGTGCAGTAGACTACTCTACAAACAAAATGACAAATACGTGCAGTAGACTTCCAACGGATGTAGTGAACAGAAACGCGGTGAACGAAGTCGTGGATAAGTTAGACCAGATCATAAAAACTCTAAACAAACTAATTCGCACTACCCACGAACAAATGTAGTGTCTGTTGATAGATTAAAAAGTCTTTGATACATCCAAAATTCCTGTAACTCCCTCTGACCCGAATTATCAGTTTAATACCTTGCTCTCTCTTCTCTCTCTCTCTCTCTCTCTCTCTCTCTCTCTCTCTCTCTCTCTCTCTCTCTCTCTCTCTCTCTCTCTCTCTCTCTCTCTCTTCGACCTGGTTTATTCAACCCGATTTATTTATCTTATCTCTCTGAGCCGATTTATCTCTCTCTCTCTCTCTCTCTCTCTCTCTCTCTCTCTCTCTCTCTCTCTCTCTCTCTCTCTCTCTCTCTCTCTCTCTCGTATTACACCTTATATATTAACTCTAACCAAGTAACACCAAGGAAAGTAAATTAAAGTTTTAAGAAGATTTGTCTCTTTTGTGATTTGCAACACGGAAGACCTTTGCCAATGACAACAATGCTAATTAAGGGCTGATAAAAATAGATGCCTAATCTTGTTTATCTCGACGATCAAGGGATTCCGCAGCTGATGAATTTTCCTTTTTGTGAGTAATATTTTATGTAACTCGAGGGGATTTGGGGTCTGTCAGCTTCCCCTTTGTGCTTCTCTTGGTGATAGAAGCGTGTGCTTTTTCAATGTTTTAGATTTTAGATCACTCTTTCGAATGTTGATATTGTAAATATTATTTCTAATCCTTGGCCAGTGTCTATGATTAAAGCACGGTTTCTACAATCCTTTGTACGTGTTCCATAATTGGAAGGTTAGATTCACGTTCAATAATTTTTCTTATTTTACAGAAAGCTTACTGCCATTTACCTAAGACACAAATATACAAGTTATTACACATTTTTAAAAGGGTTTCATTCCCTTTTCCCTCTCCAGTGTTTTTATTATTTTTGTAACAAAGGTTGCATAGCTATTTAGGTTACTATAAACAGAGCCAGATGACTAGCTGAGGGGTTTAGAAGGAGATATTAAATAAGAAGTGGAGAAGATAGACAGAAGGCAGCTGATTATTTTCATTTTCGGGGTAAATGTACTTCAAAATATTAGCTGAATGAGATGTTAATACTTTTCATTGATATTTATTAATGCATTTACTTAATTTATTCAAGTCATGATAAGCAAACCACAAAATAAAGAAGGAAAGATTTCTTTATTTTTTCCTGGTTGTTGGATATATGTATTGATCTTCATTTCAAGGACGTGTTGAATAAATTTCTCGGGTCACCTCTGAAATAGGATACATTATTTCAGAGAGACCGTTTTATTCATAAAATTTACTTTTTGAAGAATTTGCATCACCAATATAGGTTAGTATTTAAGCCATTTTTTTTTTTCTGTGTATGTGTGTGTGGATTTTAAGTCATGCAAAAGCGGCATCAAAAATTGCTTTACGTTGGGATGAAGTTGAAGAGTTATCTGGAATCTTTTATTGAATAAGGAAAAATACGATTCGCAGGGTGAATGGAAATGCCTTTAACCTGAAAATTTTCCGACTTTACAAGTGAAACAAAAATGTGAAAAAGTATAAGAATATCTACATGTTCTCAAACGTCGATATTTTTTCTTAATGCTTTTCAGGTTTCCAAAGAGGAAAAAAAAATTTCAAGGTTCAAATTTCGAAACACTTTTGGCTTTTTCATCAGCTATTTAAAGATATACGGAAAGGAAAACGGAAAATTAGAGGTGGAAGTAATTGTGATTCAGGTTAGAAATTAAATTGCTAGTTTTTCCAGTAATTTGCTACTAGTTTTCTGTTTGCCTAAAAAATAAATAAAAATGGTCTATATATAAAGATAATATCCTGATTATCAGGATGAAAATGATGTATGCTATTGTAATTCCTTTACATATATCATTAATTACGTATATATATATCTAATCCCTGGGATTGAAAATATGTTATGTGGTATTACAGACATTATTCCTGAAATGAACAAATATAAAAATAAATATAAACCATCTTTATTTGTTATAATTTTTTAGATAGATTTAAAAAAAGATTTATTGTTTGCTGTTAATATATTTTTCACTACGCCACGCCTTTTCTCGCCTTTTTATTAATAAACGTTTATAAAAGTTAGGAAAAATAACATTTATTATTTATCAGACGATTTATTTTAAGGTTTTATGAAACAGTACACAGAATAACCACTCTAAGATTAAATAATGGATCCTTCCTAGTCGGGAATATCCATAACTTTTTCCTTTTCTTTCTCTTTGTATGACACTGAAGTTTTCAACATACAGGGGAACCATCAAAGCCACTTTATTAGGACACTGATGAAAAAGTATCTGGCACTCCTGACATAGAAAAAACACATGTAAAAAAATGACTTTGACATAAAACATTTTCTCTTTAAAAACCAAGCGAAAAGTAAAGAATAGAATAAAAATATATGTAAATTTTTTATAGCGGCATAATTTTTGCAGAGCATTTTCATGTAGACAAAAATGAAAATATTTTATTTTCTGGGGAATTTTCAATAGTCATGTTTTTGACACAGATAGAAATAAGATTGAAGAAATATATACTCCAATAAAAAAATTGTCAGTCTTTGGAAAATCTTCAAAACCTTATTTTCTTCACACAGTTTTCTCATGAGAATGTAAGCATACATACTCCATTTACTTTTAACACTCTGATAAAGACATCCATTTATCATTCATTCAACCACGACTATTCTTCAAACTGTAAGAAGTTCACTATCTTCCTGTTGGTTTAGCGTCGGACATGTGTGAG
>NC_090730.1:29984402-29987525 GCF_036898095.1 Palaemon carinicauda
ACTAAATCTACAGAAATCATAAATAATAAACTTCTTAAGTTACGTTACATGTAATTTTAATGATCAGGAATGACCTTTAGATTAATTTTCACAAGTCTTTGGGTATTACTCAAAAGTGTAGAAATAGCTTGATCGTCCTCCTGAAACAGTACTTGCAAATGATTATAGGAAAAGTGATGGGTAAATAAACAATTATATTGTCAAGTACTTTTAAAGAATTATCTATTTATTAAATGTGTTTCAGTTTGAAATACACTGATTTTTATTTACTGTATATTTACAGTTAAAATAAATTCGAAAATAAATTTCTGTATAAATAAAATCTAAATGCGTTCACGTCATCATATATATATTTCAAATAAAAGTGTTTGCTCATCATTTGGTGAATAATTCGTAATCCTATGCAGATGAAGGGTAAATACCGCAGAATTTCCATTGGGACGATAAAGAATTATCTTCTTTATACATACAACATTTTTTTAGTATATAGTTTCAGTTTTGATGTTTCTCTTGGTTTTATAATCATAAACTCCCAACTCTTTGGGAAACCGTACACATTTCAAAACGTGCAAAACCTCTGTTCATGAAAAAAGTGAAGAACAAAAGACACTATTATTATTATTATTATTATTATTATTATTATTATTATTATTATTATTATTATTATTATTATTATTATTATTATTATTATTATTTACTTACTTACTTACTAAACTGCAACCCTAGTTATAAAAGCAAGATGCTACAAAGCCAAGGGTTCCAGCAGGGAAAATAGGCCAGTAAGGAAAGGAAATATGAAAATAAATAAAGTACGAGAGAAGTTATTAAGAATTGAAATAAAATAATTGGAAAAAAAAAACAGCATTAAAATAAAGCTTTCATTTATAAGCTATTAAAACTTCAAAACACAAGAGGAAGAGAAATAAGGTAGAATAGTATGCCCGAGAGTGCACAATAAATAAGTTGCAAGAAAAGAATATGGGTTAGGATGCATATTTTGAATTTTCTGCGAACGGTATATATATGATACTTGCAAATGAAAGTAATCAGAACAGGTGATACCAAGATATAACTGAGAGGTGAGTCTCAGGAGAGAAGCAAAAAAAAAAAAAAAAAGATGTTTAAAAAATATTTGTCTTGAGCTGCTAGTAGAAGACATGGCGGGAATCTGCAAATACACTTTTCAGCCAATCCTCAATTATCGAATTCAATAACAGGTGTTGAAAGCGAGTAAATAAAAAAGATTAAAACTTACGAGACAAGGATCTTTGATAGCATATATAGTGCGAGAAGAATTGCTAGCATGAGAACATGAAAATAGGTAGAATTGGTAAAAAGGTGAAATGTATAGATAGCATCATTTTGAGGTGGCTTAGTCTTGCATAGGATAAATATATGAATCAGAAATGCGTCAGGTTTAAAGGAGAAAAAGACATTGGAAGCGTTGCATAGATACAATGACTTGTGGTTTAATTCCTTTGATACTATATATATATATATATATATATATATATATATATATATATATATATATATATATATATATATATATATATATATATATATATATATATATATGAAATAATAAACACTTATGGATTACATGTATCAGCTGTGATATATGCATTCATACACACACACACACGCATATATATATATATATATATATATATATATATATATATATATATATATATATATATATATATATATATATATATATATATATATATATATATATATATATATATAAATATATATATATGTATATATATATATATATATATATATATATATATATATATATATATATATATATATATATATATATATATATATATATATATATATATATACCTGTCGAATTCAGGTATTTTGTACTTAGAATTGAAATCAACCCATCTTCACCATCGTAGCCAATTGGTAGTTTGTTACTTGGCATTCAATTAATGATAAATTTTGCACATTTTTACGCGTTTTTCATATTCAAATAAGCCATATATATTTTTGATATATTATTGTCTGGATTCTCTTAACGACCTTAGGATCAGAGCCCCAGGAGAAATCACACAAAGACAAGAGCTTGTCTCCGGCTGGGAATCGAACCCTGGTCGGCAAGCTTATATAAACAGTGACTAACCCACTTGGCCACGAAGAAAGATAAAAGTCAATGACAATTCTACTGTACTTATACCTGTCGAATTCAGGTATTTTTTACTTAGAATTGAAATCAACCCATCTTCACCATCGTAGCCAATTGGTAGTTTGTTACTTGGCATTCAATTAATGATAAATTTTGCACATTCTTACGTGTTTTTCATATTCAAATAAGCCATATATATTCTTGATATATTAATGTCTGGATTCTCTTAACGACCTCGGGATCAGAGCCCCAGGCGAAATCACACAAAGACGAGAGCTTTGTGATTTCGCCTGGGGCTCTGATCCCTGAGGTCGTTAAGAGAATCCAGACATTAATATATCAAAAATATATATGGCTTATTTGAATATATATATATATATATATATATATATATATATATATATATATATATATATATATATATATATATATATATTTATATATCTAATATATATATATATATATATATACATATATATATATAAAATATATATATATATATATATATATATATATATATATATGTATATATATATATATATATATATATATATATATATATATATATATATATATATATATATATATATATATATATATATATATATATATATCTTTTATATATATATATATATATATATATATATATATATATATATATATATATATATATATATATATATATATATATATATATATATATATACATATATCTTTATATATATATACATATATATATATACATATATATACATATACATATATATATATATATATATATATATATATATATATATATATATATATATATATATACATACATACATATGAATATATATATACACACACACACACACACACACACACACACACACACACACACATATATATATATATATATATATATATATATATATATATATATATATATATATATATATATATATATATATATAATATGTGTGTTTGTGTGTGTCTGG
>NC_090730.1:29988025-29990525 GCF_036898095.1 Palaemon carinicauda
TTGTAAAACTTTTCTCTGAACGTCTATTATCAAATAATAACAGAAAATTACTTTACGATATAATAGTTTTTTTCGCTCTAAACGTCAATACTTAATTCTGGGCAATTCGTTCAAGCTCTAGCCCTTAATGGGCTTCAAAAAAAAAAAGAAAAAAAAAGAGAAAAAAAATCTTATGTGCACGAGTGAAAAAAATAGAGCTAATTTCTATTTTAGTAAAAAGATCAGAATAATCAATCTCTGTAAAATTAATTCAAATGCGAAGACAAATATTCTGAAAATACTACAGTAGGTAAAGAAAGATTATATTTCCGTTGGAGGTATTGAAACACTCCGAGATTCGAATTGACGTGTGATAGAATATAGATTGTCGGACTCTGAGGAAAGTGATGCAGTGTATAAAAACACAAGAAACAATAAATAGAAAAAAAAATTAGATAAAAATATAATTCAATGAGTGGTACTTGTTCAAATAAATCATATATATGTAATGATGATAAAAAAGAAATTTAACTTATAAGGAGGATACGTTATCCATAATACCTTTAGATTGATGTAATGGGCTCTTGCGAGAGAGAGAGAGAGAGAGAGAGAGAGAGAGAGAGAGAGAGAGAGAGAGAGATTCAACTTCTTATGGTATGAAAATATATATGGTACATTATCGGCATTTTCATATGATCTAGGATTGAGCGTTCAGCGATATTCGATATGACCACATTGTAAAACGAGAAGCCAGTGCTGATCATTGTTTTTTCAATTGTTTATGTCCTCGTTGAAATTCAAACTGCAAATGAGGAAGAGAAGAAGAAGAGGGGTCACGGTCCTCATTACAAAACCCTTGGTTACAAAAATTACAGAAATGAGAAGCGAGAAGGAAAGGAAAAAGGATAAGAGTGAACATTCAGGTAAGGGAATATACAATATAACATTTTAAAAAAAATGCTTTTTCTCTCAGGATGGAAGGTTAATACTTAACACAAGATTTATCGTCCCTTTCGAGCGAGGGGGCGAAAAATGAAAGCTAGCCAGGAGACATTCTACATTTTGTATGAAGACAAGAAGACCACATGAAAAATTTCACGTTTTGAATCAGAGTAAGACCAAAAGAAAACTCTCAAAACTCAGCTGTGAGAAGATTCGAAGGATAAAACTAAAAGTGAGTCTGTACCATACTCATGAAAAATAAATACAAATAGGAATGATACGAGACTACTCAAGTTTTACTATTCAGAACAAAGAAATATAAGCTATGGAGACAAAATAAGAGATATCTATCTATCTATCTATCTATCTATCTATCTATCTATATATATATATATATATATATATATATATATATATATATATATATATATATATATATATATATATATATATATATGTATATATATATATATATATATATATATATATATATATATATATATATATATATATATATATATATATATATATATACATATATATATATATATATATATATATATATATATATATATATATATATATATATATATATATATATATATACATATATATATATAGTAACATTGAACCATTTTTTTACACCCCACCCAAAAAAATTAGTATTTATTTAAAAAAAATAGATTCCACGTCTTATATTATGCACTGTACAGTAACTAATAAAATTGCTATTAAGATGAATAGGTTTTAATCATAATTTGAAGTTAAACTTATTCCCCACCATTATCATCACATTAAGGGGTCGGTTGCCTGATACGCCCTCTATCAAATGCATATTCTTCCACCAAACCTTATCTCGCCATTAATTCTCTACCTCCCTCCTGATAAATATATATTTCTTTCCCAAGCTGTACTCACTACCTTCCCACCAACCATTCTCAACACGTGCCCACACCATCTCAGTCGCGACACTCTTATCATCTCTGTAATCTTTACTACGGCGGCTATTCTGCTTATTTCAAGATTTCCAATATTTCGAGATGTGGTATTCCCATAATTCACCCAAATATTCTCATAGTTTTATCAAGTTTTGCTTCCTCTTTTCGTCTAAGAGCCCACGTTTCCAATCCATACAATAACGCTAGTCTTATTACTGTGCTTTAGGATCTTGACTTTTAGCATTGACTGTCCTTACCTTATTAGTTTTAAATGTAAATAAAAACTTTAATTCCTCTGTAAATGACAAAATACTTGAAAACAATGAACCATATATATATATATATATATATATATATATATATATATATATATATATATATATATATATATATATATATATATATATATATATATATGCAGTTTTCGGTTAGTAAATAAATTGAGTAATATAGCGATGATTGATGCCGTTACAAGGGAATGGAGTCGGAGACGAACATTTACTTTTTTTAAAAGTGGAAAATTTTCAAAACTTTCACATATGCCAAACACTGTACAGTTTATGGTTGTAGTACTCGTAATACTCGAAAAGGAAACACAAAAAGAATGTTAATTCACAATTTCCAAAAAACAATGAGATTAA
>NC_090730.1:29995525-29998025 GCF_036898095.1 Palaemon carinicauda
GTAATTGTTGTAGTTCAAATAGGATAATCCTATAAAAATTTTGAATGTCTATATTAGCTGCCCCCTTAGTCGTCGAGTGTGTAGATCAAATAAGTTCAAAAGTTCCTTTCTCCGCCGATATCCAAATTGTCTTAATGCTGGGACCAGTTTGGTGTCCCTAGCTTTTATAGCTTCCAGTCTATCTATTTTCTTTTGAATACTTGGAGCCCAGAATTGTACTCCATAGTCTAGATATGGTCTTACTAGTGATTTGTACACATGCAGTACAATGTCTTTGTTTTTGTAATTGAATTGTCTCTTATATAACATATTTTCTGTGTCTTCTTTTCAACTGTTATGCTTTGCTTGGTGAACTTGAAATCTGTGCTAATGATGATGCCGAGATGTTCGTCTTGGTCCAAACTTCCTATTTCATTACACAGCAGTGAGTAATGTGGTTGAAGGTTACTATAACCCATGTACATAACTTTGTATTTTCCACAGTTGAGAAGTATTTGCAATTTTCTGGACCATTATCCCAACTCAATTAGATCATCTCAGCCAACCATTAAGATGCTATAGCTAGAGCGTTACGTGGTCCTTTGACTGGCCAGACAGTACTACACTGGATCCTTCTCTCTGGTTACGGTTAAATTTCCCATTGCCTACAGTTACACACACAGAGAGAGAGAGAGAGAGAGAGAGAGAGAGAGAGAAAGAGAGAGAGAGAGAGAGAGAGAGGTCAATGAATAAATCGGGTCAGAAAGAGAGAGGATACTCTAAGAAAATCAAATTATTCACAAAAATGATTACCGATGCTGTAGTATTTCGAGAGTACAAAGTTATAAAGAAGAAAGAGGAAAATTAATTAAGCCAGGCTTGAAGAGAAAGAACACGATAACAAAGAGGAACGAGACATTTGTGGATAGAAAGAAGGAGAGAGATACGTAAACAGAAAAATAAAAAAAAAAGTTAAATCTAAAGGCGAGCCGTAACTTCCAAAGTCTTCAGGCGACAGTTTGGGTGTTACAGACTCGAGGCTCAAGGGAAGAAAAATGTGCACAGCAACTGATAGTCTTTTTCAGTACCAGTGACACGAGATGCATTCCAAGTGTTGCTTCCCTTTGAAAAAGGGATAGCGTTATCTTTTTAGGAGGAGGCTGGAGTGGGCATCTCAAAATACTCATCAAACCCAAAATTTAAAGGGAAATTGAGAAAGAGAGAGAAAATTTGCCTGTTCACTAGAGAAGAAATGGTATTATGCAAATAGCAATAGTCGTAAAAAATTATTAAAAAACAGTAATATTCTATAAAAATAAATCGAAGAGAGACAGTTACTGAAAGGATGAGTAACAAGAACATATAAGAGAGAGAGAGAGAGAGAGAGAGAGAGAGAGAGAGAGAGAGAGAGAGAGAGAGAGAGAGAGAGAGACTCACCTTATTCTATGTTTGGGTTCGCCCAGGTCCCTCGGTGTGAGGCACCTCGTATACCCACCAGAGAGTTGCTTATGCATCTTCCGGTGTATTTTGTATCTTCCAGTCTTGGATGGTCTGGGATGCATCTTAGGATCGAGCTTAGTCTTAAACATATCTACGCTCACTCCTGATATGTTTCTTAGATGAGCTGGCAGCGCATTAATTAGTCGCTGCATTATCGATGCTGGTGCGTAGTGGATTAATGTCTTGTGCGCCTTCCTTAGTTTTCCTTATATAGTTTTTGGCACCATTAATCTACCTCGGCTTGCTCTTTCTGATATTTTTAGCTCCATGATGTTTTCAGTAATTCCTTCTATTTGCTTCCATGCTTGTATTATCATGTAGCGTTCTCTTCTCCTTTCTAGACTGTATAGTTTAAAAAATAGCAGACTTTCCCAGTAATTAAGGTCCTTAACTTCTTCTATTCTAGCAGTATAGGATCTTTGTACACTCTCTATTTGTGCAATATCCTTTTGGTAGTGTGGGTACCATATCACATTGCAGTACTCGAGTGTACTACGCACATAAGTTTTGTAAAGCATAATCATGTGTTCAGCTTTTCTTGTTTTAAAGTGTCTGAATAACATTCCTATTTTTGCTTTATATTTAGCCAACAGTGTTGCTATTTGGTCGATGCATAACATATTCCTGTTTAACATTACACCAAGGTCTTTAATTGCTTCCTTGTTTGTGATTGTGTCTCGTAATTAGGTCCCTTGTATGCATATACCATTCCTTCTTTGTTTCCCTAATTTATTGATTCGAATTTATCGGAGTTAAATAACATCCAATTTATATCCACCCATTCATACGTTTTGTTTAGATCTTTTTGTAATGAGTTCCTATCTTCATCACAAGTAATTTCTCTACTTATTCTTGTGTCATCTGCGAAACTTCTCACTACAGAGTTTTTAACATCACTGTCTGTCTGAGATCATAATAACAAACAGCAGTGCAGCTAATACTGTAACTTGTAGCACCCCAGATATTACCTGATCTTCATCTAATTTCTCGTCCTTTGCAACCACTATGTTTTCTGTTTTGC
>NC_090730.1:30005525-30020238 GCF_036898095.1 Palaemon carinicauda
ATAAGTCGGTGACAGGTGGTCCCTTTCGGTAAGCTTCATCAACCGCTTTGCAACCTGTCTGTTGTACGGGAGAGGGAGTGCTGGCATTGTAGCGGTCTACGTGAAGTTCGCGAAGTAGGCTCGTTCTCTGATGAGTGTCCGTAGACCAGTCACCATGGAATTAGGGGAAGTCCCGATACAACCATCTGCTGCAACGAAGATGTGTGCGAAGGACGTGGATCCGTCTGGGCATGATACATTGAAGCCGTCCTTGTCGTATCGTATCCACGACCTATTGTTCAGTCTGCAATTGAACTCATTATTGTCAAAGGGATAAAGCTTATCCAGACAATTTTCACTTGTATGGGAGAGAGCACCGTCTAGCACTATACCTAACTCGCATGAATCCATTAAGTTTTTATGGAATTCAAATGAGTCAGCTGTACATATTTTTCTATCCATTGCGTTAGAACAGTGAGTTATTTGATTTAAGTCTTTAATGACCGTATATGTTTCCTTGTCTGGGGAAATCAATACGTGTCCTGTCAAACTGGATATTACTGGATTTGAGTGATTCGTCATGAAAGTCGGAAATGGTGATATCCTGTAAGATTGCCAGGCATCAGAAGAATCAAAGGGAATTGTAATCCTAATCTTGTTATTATCAACGTTTACTGTAATTAGGCTGTAATAAAATTCTAACCTATGTTCGTCTAACAAAGGAACATAGCCTAGTTTATCCCTTCCGTTCTCCAGAATTAACTTTAAGTAATTTATAGGCAACCAATGGGGCGACAGTACACCTTTAGTTGCTAACGTGATAGCTTCTACATAATCTTTGGATTTCTCAATGAAATGTGCAATTCTGTTATGTATGTGATCTATCTTTGAATTATAATACGTTAATGTTGACAACAAATCCTGTACTTCCATAATCTGAATGATATTATTTGAATGTTCATTTACTAAATCCATAATTTTATTGATTGAAGCTAACTGATTCCTTAGTTCTGACATAATCAATTCATCTTCATGAGTCAAGAACTTAATTTTCTTATTTTGATTACTAATTTTAAGACGATTGGAAATTCCTAAACCTAAACTTGCAACAGACCCAAAGATGTTTAATGCAGCATAAATAAACGGATTTCGTCTTTCTTTATGTTCGTGTCCTACAGTCCACATCAAAAGGTCATAAGCCAAAGATCCTGTCTCGTAAGTCTCATTTTTCAAGTCATCAGACAGCATCTCTGCAACTTTTAATGTTGATCCAAGCAAACTCTCTGTAGTCAAATGAAAATGTCTTCTATGCAACTCATCCAATGAGGCAGAAAACCTTGAAATGGCGGTTCTTAAGCTAGTGACATCATTCTCTTGAAGAAAAATTGCTTGCATATTCACTTCTACAATTACGTTGGTTGATGTAATAAAAACGTCTTCTTGTCTTTCAACTATAGTGCCATATTTAAAATTTATACTTTTAGTTTTAGAGCTCATCCCACACAAGAAAAATGTCTGAGCGAACAATATCACTCCCAACAACAAAAAATTCATCTTGGAAACCTGTAATGAGAAAAATATATGTAATTACTCCTGTATTAAAAAGAAAACTTTTAATGACATAAAATAAAAAAAAAATTTCCCTCACTTCTTTTCCTCTCTTTTCTTTTTAATTTCTTATGTTAGCCAATGGTACTATTCTCTCATCCGTGGGTTGGGATACGTTTTGAACTCTAAACCTATTGGCCGTTAATGTTTCCAAAATGTTAAATGGGCCTTCAAACTTAGGTGTTAGTTTATAATTGAACCCTTTTCGTACATTGATTTGAATATATACGTTATCACCCACGGTATATGTTTTAGTTGGTTTCGCTGTTTTATCATGATTCCTTTTCATTATGATTTGTGATTCTTCTAAATTCTTTCGAAGGATATCATATCGACTTATACTTGCATTTATACATTCTTTTAAAGGATTTGATAGATTAGTTGTAGGCGTTAATACATGGAAAGGCGCTCTAACTGGGGTACCATACAATGCTTCATGCGGTGACATTTTAATTGATATTTGATATGAATGATTCAGAGTACTCAGTGCCGCCGGTATTGCAATATCCCAGTTGGGGTCTGATCCCCCTAGTATCACTCTTAATATATTTAATATCTTCCTATTTGCTCTTTCCACTAGCCCATTCGACTCTGGGTGATATATCATGGTATTTATTTTCTTTATGCTGAGGAATTCACACAATGAGGTAAGAAAGTGATTATTAAATTCACCACCCGAGTCTGAGATTATCATGTGTGGAATTCCATGTTTACAAATGTAACACTCGTAAAACTTCCTAGCGCATTCAATCGTAGTTTTAGTTTTAAGCGCTATTAGTTCTGTATATCGAGTTAAAGCATCTATAATTACTGAGAGGTGCTTATTTCCTCTGTCTGACTCGTAAAATCCTGTTAACAAATCTAAATGTAATCTTTCAAAGGGTTGATTGGGCACAGGATAAGCTCCGAGGCTTACAGGTGTTTTCGTATGCCCTTTGTTTTCCTGACATGTGCGACAATTAGCTATGTGTCTTTTTATATCTGTAAGCATCGTATGCCAATAAAACAATGATTTGGCTTTTTGTGACATTAATGAGAACCCCGGGTGTCCATGTAATGGATTTGAATGCAACCAATTCAGGAGAGTGGAAATAAGTGAGATTGGTACTACTACCTGGTCGTTAGTTACATGTGGTGTATTGCGGGTTTTCCTTGTCACAGTCCTACACAGAATATTATCTTTGATTATATAATTCTGCTGCTTTTACTTTATATATTCCTTTTCCTTATGATTGCTTTTCAAAGCATGTATAATTGTTTCTATTTTCTGATATTTTCTTTGCTCAGTCTGTAACAATTCAGCGCTCCCGCCTAAATCTTCTTGTTCAGATATCTTTTTAATAATAGGCATGGATGTTGATATATCTATTAATTCAGCTAAAGGCTCCGTACAAGATTACACGGGGTTGCGTGATAATGCATCCGCAATGATATTTGCTTTCCCAGGTAAATACCCGATTCTTGCGCCAAAATCTTGAATGATCAAATGCCACCGAGTTCGTTTAGGGCTGTGGTTGATGCCTTTAAAGAACTCTGTTAGTGGTTTATGGTCAGTAAGAACCTTAACGGGATAACCGTAAATTATGAACTTAAAATGCACTAGTGAATTAACAATAGCTAGCCCTTCCTTGTCTATTACTTTATACTTACTTTCGGAAGCTCTCAATTTTCGAGAATAGAAAGCTATCGGGAAAAATTGTTTATCATATTGCTGAAGCAATACCCCTCCTACTCCTAAGTCTGAGGCGTCTGTTGCAATGAAGAATTCCTTACCGAAGTCAGGAAATTTTAAGATAGGAGAACTACACAGTTCATCTTTCAAAGTATTAAACGCCTGTTGATGTTGCTCAGACCATATGAAATCTACGCCCTTCTTCGTAAGATCAGTTAAAGGAGCGGCTATTATTGAATAGTTGCGTATAAAACGCCTGTAACTATCCACTACAACCCAGAAATTGCTGTATTCCCTTGACATTAGTAGGTATGGGAAAATTACGTATAGCCGACACCTTATCATGGACTACTTCAAGACCTTGGCTTGACACCATGAAACCCAAATATATTAATTCTGTTTTGAAAAATTCACACTTACTAATCTTTACCCTTAAGTTATGTTGTCTTAATCTCTGTAGTCCTAGTTCTAACTTACGTAGATGTTCTTCTAAGGTGTTGGAAAAGATTACAAGATCATCCATATAGGCATGCAATATATCCCCTAACAAGTCTCCAAACACTATGTTAATCATTCTTGTAAATGTTATAGGAGCACAACGTAAACCAAAAGGCATCCGTAAAAATTCATAATGTCCCCTGGCTGTGCTGAAGGCTGTGTATGGGATACTATCTTCTTCTAATGATATCTGGTGAAAACCTTTAAGTAAGTCAAAACTGGTAAAATATTTATTCTGACCTAACAAAGACAAAATATCGTCAGTACATGGCATTTGGAATCGATCAGGGATCGTTTCCTCGTTTAGACGACGAAAGTCGACGCAGATACGCCATGTTCGATCTTTTTTCGGCACAACTATTTAAGGAAAATTATAAGGGCTGTTTGATTTCCTAATGACTCCTTCTTCTAGCATTTTACCTACTTCATCATTTATTTCATTCTGGAATTTCATAGGGAGTCTGTACGAGGGTACATAGATAATTTTCTGCTTGTCCTTTAACCTTATTTGATGCTCGATCACATCTGTTTTTCCTAAGGATCCATCCGTAGTGGAAAAAACATCATGATATTTAGTTAAAAGTTCAAAAATTTTCTGCTGAATTTCTTCGTCTTGAATGTCTTTATTGATTTTATTTTTAATAAATCGCAAAGGGATTCATCCGCAACTGATTGAAAGTGATTTATTTCAGCAACGGTAAGAATACGATGTTTATAAACTTCTACATCCAAGATATGTTGATTCTTGTGAATTACTAAAGTGTTATTTAAATGATTACAGACTTCAATATTACATTGTTGATGTGAGCCTACTGTATAAATAGCTTGTGTGACAGACAATCCGTTAGTTTTCAAAGTATCGGAAAGGATTAGTATTTCAGATCCCGGTAATGTTTTCTTTATTTGCACTATTAAATTTGAAGGTACGTTTGGTTCGATAGATTGCGTGCAAGATGATATTACGGGTGAACGAGAATTCTGCTGGGTCGCGTATAATATTTTTTTATTAGTGAGACAAGTTATTGGTTCTTCAACGTACGTTACGGTTACATTTGTCGTCTCCTTTTTATCCAAAAATGATTTTAAGGTATTAGAAGACTTATAGAATTTCTCTTTGATATACACGCCATGCTTGGCTAAGATAATGTTTTGATTTCCCATAGATGGGTATCCTATAATTACAGCTGGATACATATTAATGTTTTTTACAACAACAAATGTATCGGCAAACGTGCGTTTACCGACTTTGAACTGAACATGAGTTATGCCTATGACATTTAATTCATTGTTTCCTATACCCGAAAGTCTAATTCCGGATTTTTCAATCAGAAAGTTCGAAAACAACAAATGATGTGTCTTCAAATCCATGATATTACGTGGACTAACAGAGTCAAAAAATAACGTAAAGGATTTGTGTTCTAAATTTACAGCATATAAGGTTGGCCGTAACTCATTTTGGCTTATTATTGTATGAATTCGTTGCAAATCTACGGGAGCATGCACTGTTTTACTTAATTCGGCCGTGTGTTTCATAGGAAAATCTTTTGTCTCACAATTTTCTGATAAAACATTAAATTGATTATTCAATACTATTGATGTTGACATGAATGACCTTGACCCAACATCACTCTCTTCCCCTCTGGAGTTAACTATGTGGTATTTGCTTTGCTCTGCACATTCTGAAAATCAGTCTGACCTTGCGAGGTCTGGTTTGACGACCCAGGCTCAGCGATATTCGAAGAAGTGTTTGTTTGTTTTGGACTCTGAACTGCATTGACATTTGGTTGTTTCTTCTTATTGTTAAAATGAGGATTTTTCTTTTTATTTCCATATGGAACTGACTGTGGAATTGACTGTGTATTTCTGGGATTCTGTTGTGTCTTACGCGAGTAACATTGGCTATATGAATGAGTTGCACTGTTATGAATCGAGTAGAATTTCGTTCTGCAGTCCGCGCTTAAGTGACCTTAACGTTTGCAATTATAACCTGTCATTCCCGCTACTCGACTACTAACTACGTTCACTGTTTGTGGCTTTGTTTCATTCTTTGCAAAAACTTGAGTTAATATGGGATCGAGATCTGGACACTTGGACATGTGTTTCTTTATCTGTTTATATACATCCAATTCCGTACTTGCAGGCGTTAACTTCTTATCAAAACACCGCACTAAAGCTTCAGGCAACATAAGTGTCATGCAAGTTAAATACATTAATCGTAAAAAATCTTTCACGGAGATGTTATCGCTAGTAACCCAAGTGGAATGACCTAAAATGTCCTGATATTCATTAAGCCTATCAGCTATGAGAGCTGCTCTCTCAATAACATTAAGCCGATTCAGAGTGGCTTGATTAAGTGTATTTCGTAAAGTTAATACTATATCCAAGGCTTCCTCACCCCCATAGACCGCGCGTAACCTAACTTTGAAATCATCCCAGGTAACTGCTTCTTGAAATGAAACACCTCTTAAATACGCACTCGCATCCCCCTTAGAAAAATCTATAAAACTTTTAGCTTCTTGTAATTGTACAAAAGGGTCTAAGATTTGTTTGGCATTTAAATGGGCATCGACGGATGAAATCCATGACTCCACATTTTGTGGCAAGATCCCGTTGACCCGACCCTGAAAAGGAAGGATTGCTGACCTGGCATTTACAAGCGTCACAATTGGAGGAGGATTAGTCTGGCCTACGCCACTAGGTCCAGGGGTAGGGCTCACAGGGGGAGTCATGACTGCTGTATTTCTTTTCCTATCTCTTCGACCCCTTGCAATTCTATCAAAATATCTATATGAGTACAGACGTCCACTGCGTAAACGCATATGTATAACAAAATTCCCCAAACAATGTTACTAATCCCAAAACATTTCCCGAGAATTTCTGAAAGAAAAAGGAATTAGCACAAAGAGAGAAAAATTCTAGATGAGAATTCGGAGTTGAACACAGTTTCCTTTAATGAACGGAAACAAAAGATTAGCAATTCACTCACCCCAGTAATAATCGACTAACGACTCGTGATAACTACACTTCACTGCCTAAACTGGAATGAATTCAAAAATTTGTACTTAGCTTATATATGGGTCTGTGTGAGGTCGACACATCCTCTCTCTCTCTCTTGATGTTTTGTTAGCGATGTATCGTTCGAGTTTCTTGTTGAATGTAGTGCTTCCTGGGTATGTTTTGCAAACGTTGAACGCCAGTCCTTGGGTTTCCTAGGATGTTGATTGAAGATCCAGTTCATCGGTTTGTATTCATAACATTCATTAATGTTAACTATTTCGATGAACTATATTACTTATTCAAAATTTTAGACTCATGTAGATAATGTTGAGTTCTTGAAGATCTTTCTCTGGTTTTACAGCTTTTATTTTGAAGTCTTGAAGATCTTTCTCTGGCTTTACAGCTTTTATTTTGAAGTCTTGAAGATCTTTCTCTAATTCTTAGAGTTTAACCGCTGCCACCATTTATTAGTGTGTTACTTTTATAAGCACACATTGAGTATGTGTTGTTTAAGATGTGTATAGCTGGATAACGAAGTACATCTTATTAGCTTTAAAAGTATTTATTTGTTAAAAACAACAGAGTTAAACATCTCTATCACTGGAGGGAGCTGGTTTGGTCAGATGACCAATTCTGGTGAAGTATAGATATGAACTGACTAAATTATCGATATCACAGATATCGTATGCTTAGAGGCTGCATTGTGCGTCCTGTTTCTGATTTGAGTGACTACAGCAAGTCCCACGGCTAGCATCTCCATCCAAAATGACATATTACGTCATGTGTTTTAAACATGTAATATTAATTATTACATATATATATATATATATATATATATATATATATATATATATATATATATATATATATATATATATATGTTAAACATTAAGACATATTCTTACATCAGTAAAATAACGGAAAATGATTTGTAGTTTATGAATAAATAAAGTTCAGTTTAAATTTTTCAATATAGGCCAATGTGTGCATATCAAAAGAGAACAATGAGATAGGATCACTATGAGGTAAATCCCGGAATATTGACTGCTAACTTTTTATTCCTAGAATTTCGAGGGCTTTGTGGCAATACTATATCAACACGACGTCCCTCTATCACCAGTTAATTAATCTAGTCTGATTCATCCTAGAAATTAAACTATAACGCAGCATAATGACACATTTTGGTCGAGAACTAATTACATAGTGATTATTTCATGTGATTTTTTTTTTCAAAAGATACAATCTGCAAAAAGTTCAGGATTTACCAGAATGAAAAAAATAAATAATAATTCTATAATGATTACCGCTTTTTGGAAATAATGATTGCTGCTGGAAAATGCATGGAGCTGTAAGTGATCTATTGGTTACCATACTATTCATATTTTATGATATCGAAGTTTTCGTGTGTAAATTTTGATCATTCCCTTTTCTCTACTTCATACGTATATCAATGCAAAAGTTCCAAGGTGGGCGGCATATCGGGGTAGAAATACGGGCCCTACCACAAATAGTACAGTACCTGACCACTAACCTATGATACTCAGCACATTTCTCTCTCTCTCTCTCTCTCTCTCTCTCTCTCTCTCTCTCTCTCTCTCTCTCTCTCTCTCTCTCTCTCTCTCTCTTCATATATATATATATATATATATATATATATATATATATATATATATATATATATATATATATATATATATATATGGAGAGAGAGAGAGAGAGAGAGAGAGAGAGAGAGAGAGAGAGAGAGAGAGAGAGAGAGAGAGAGAGAGATAAGGGGGGAAATGTATATACTCCTGTACTAAGGTATGTATATCCATACACATGAATATGCCATACATGAGCCTGATAGATATTTATCCGTGTTCAATAAAGTGCAGTACTTTTAATTGGACAGGTGAACCAATCCTTCATTTCGTGTCATCAATAGACTTCCAGCGAGAGGGTTTATTGTCAAAACATCAAAGGCTCGGGGGAGGCATGGTACAGCTCTCACTATCCCTCAACCTTTTACTTTGAGTTAAATGTTTTGAAGCAATATAACGAAGAAATCAATTCAATTAATTGCTCAGATTATACATATATATATATATATATATATATATATATATATATATATATATATATATATATATATATATATATATATATATATATATATATATATACACACACATATATGTTGAAACATTCATATACTGTATATATTCTAAATACATATATAAATACACACACAATACATAAGTACATATATATTTATTATCGAATTCTACCTTTATAAATGTATATCCACCGAAAATTCATTTACTACAAATGCTTCTGGCTGGGCAAAGATTCGAACCCATGTCTGTAAGTCGAAACAATGCCAGCATGGTTGGTTAGGTGTTCTTGCTGGCATTGTTTCGACTTAGATGCATAGGTTGGAATCCTTGTCCAGCCAGAAGCATGAATTCGACATTACCATTGCGGGTGATTATATATATATATATATATATATATATATATATATATATATATATATATATATATATATATATATATATATATATATATATATATATTGTAAAGGAAAATTACGGTATTTAAATGTAACTTCCTGTTTACTTTTTTTTTTAAAGTAACTACCTGTTTGAGAGTCCCTAGATAGTTTTCTTAGGACCTCTCTTCTGTTCAATCTAGCACTTTTCTGTGCTACTCTCTCGAGCTTCAATGGACAGCTGCGGGTGTGTCCCTAACCTGTCACGAGGTCCCGTTTTGTTCCTGGAAGAAATTGTTTTACATTTTAAGAAAAAGTCTAAAAGTGAAGGAAAAAGTCTGTTTTTCCTAACCATAACTTCCAATGGAAATGTGCAAGAGAAAGACTTTGTGGATGTTCCTCGGTACTACAGGAGAATCGTAGTACACATCGCTTTTCTCTGTTTAATTTCTTTAGAGACAAATATTCAGTGATAAATGTGACTAATATTAATGTTTGATTTTCTATTTTGATTCTGCATCTTGTATAGTTATATCTTGGGTATTATTTTACTATATGGTGCTTGTTACCATAACTTTATTATATATTATTGTGACGTGAATTATTTGACTGATTTTCTTCAAAGAATATTGGGCAACTAGTAATAACGAGGTTAGGTTTCATAACTGTAATTTCATAGTTTGGTTCTTTATTCATGTTTTAATTTATTGTTCGTGGTAATTTGATAATTATATTCATATTGTTTTGTATTTAATCGGCATTCATAATTTCTCGTAATTTATATCTTATTTGTATGGAACTCTAGTTGCTTGTAACTTTAAAGATTATAGATAATTATAATATTGGTAAACTTATTTCTATCTGATTTCGCCCTAGTATTTTCTCAATATTATGAGGTATTATCTTGCTATAAACATCATTAAAAGAATCTGATAAGGATATATAGAAATATCCCTTACATACTGGCGTCCTTGCCAGGATAATACTGCATATATTGTGAGAATCATGGTGAAATTCACTTAGCCATTATCACATGTATATTTTGCGGGGTTAGTAAGAGTTTGTTGCGCATGCTCAATAAAGTACAGCCTCTGTGAACAAATCTTTAAGTGACCTTAAGGGTAAAGGAGTTTGACTATCGTAATTGCCTAGAGGGGACAGGAATTACGCCAAGCATGATAGTGTTGGAACCATAGTAAATTCCACGAGCTACCCTAGTTAAGGAGTCCAGCAAATGCTGACCATTGTTTCTTAATGCGTGTTAGCATTCAAGAAAAGTGAATTCTAAATAGTTGAAAGCTCTTTAGTATTTTGACTGTTAGTGTGTGAACTGGAAGTATATTTTATGGTCTATTCGAGGCTTCTTTATTGTATTTTCTATTTAGGTTCCACCATAAAATCAAGACTTGTTACTGTCCTTGGCTACGTACTAGTTTAATTGTAACGGTTTGCTCTAGTTTCATACAATGTCTGAATTACAGTTTTCTTATTGGATCGAGCAAGGAAGAATAATTGGTTTGGAAGGAAATGGACTTGGTGAATGGGCAACAAAAAAATATGAAGCAGGATTACAAAGAGAAAAAAAAAAGAACAAGAGACAAGAACGAGAAGAAAAAAAAGAAAAGGAAAGACAAGAACGAGAAGAAAAAAAAAGGAGAGACAAGAACGAAAAGAAAAAAAAAAGAAAAGGAGAGACAAGAATGAGAAGAAAGTGCTAAACAACGAGAGGAAAGAGACAAGGTACGAGAACTTAAGAAATATGAAATGGATAGAAGTTGAGGAAGCAAAGCTAGCTCTTGATAAACAAAGAATTGATGATGATATTCAGGAAAGTACTGCTCCTAAGGAAAGTGGTATTAAACCACCAAGACTTGTTCCTTATAATGAAGATGAGGACATAACTGCTTACATAATAAGATTTGAAAGTGTTGCTTTCTTATGTGAGTGGCCTGTTAGTGAGTGGGCTACCCGTTTGGCATTATTGTTTTCGGGCACTGCTTTAAATATTTTTTCTACCCTTTCTGAAGAAGAAATTGCAGATTATGTAAGTTTAAAAGCTGCTGTTTTAAGGGCTTTTAAGAGGACCCCAGAACAGTACCGTAAAGAATTCAGATTTGCTAAGATGAGCTCTAAGAATATTTTTTCTCAATTTATGACAACTCTTTAGACACTTTGATTATTGGTTTCATTCAAGTGATGTTGATGATTCTTTTGAAAACTTAAGAGAATTTATTGTTGTTGATCAATTTCTTACTGTCTTACCACATGACATCAGACTTTTTTTTATTAAAGAACAGGAATTATGGAAAGCTAAAGATGTTGCCGAAGCAGCAGACAGATTTGCAGATGCACATAGATGTTATCCTGGGATAAGCAGACCCAAAAGAAAAGTCTGAATCCTAAACCATCTTCAGTTGTCACCCAAAGGCCAACACCACTTTGTTATGTTTGTGGTGAAGCTAGGCACATTGCACGATCCTGTCCTAAAGGTAAAGCTGCAATGACTTCTACTCCTGGCACTTCATCGAACAAAACAGGATCAAATAAGGTTGGTCTCTATGCTTCTAAAGAAACTCACTCTAGAGCTCCATTTACTCATGGTGTGGTTAATGGTTCTCGTGTTTCTACCATTTTACGTGATACTGGCTGTTCTACATGTATTGTATCCAAAGACCTGTTTCCTAACTTTAATGAGACGGAATTGCTAAAATCATCATTAATTGATTATTTAGGAAGGAAAAATGTTTTGCTTCAAAGAGTATTGGGCAACTAGTAATAACGAGGTTAGGTTTCATAACTGTAATTTCATAGTTGGGTTCTTTATTCATGTTTGAATTTGTTGTTCCTGGTAATTTGATAATTATATTCATATTGTTTTGTATTTAATCGGCATTCATAATTTCTCGTAATTTATATCTTATTTGAATGGAACTCTAGTTGTATGTTACTTTAAAGATTATTGATAATTATAATATTGGTAAACTTATTTCTATCTGATTTCGCCCTAGTATTTTCTCAATATTATGAGGTATTATCTTGCTATAAACATAATTAAAAGAACCTGATAAGGATATATAGAAATATCCCTTACACACACACACATACACACACACACACACACACACACATATATATATATATATATATATATATATATATATATATATATATATATATATATATATATATATATATATATATACTGTATATATATAAGACATGTTATCCCAAAAAGTTGTGAAATATCTCTTCTACTTTATATCAGTGTTATGACACATTTAGCCAAATTTTCTTTAATCAATAATGATACTGCTACCATCAATCGATATGACAAGCTTAAACATTACTATACTCGCCGGCCCATATATTAGCAGCCCCCTTGTATAAATCCCATACAGCCTTTGCCCAAACAATGCAGCAAAGGATTAGAAAAGGAAACCACGTCATAAAGATGCAGACGAGCAGTACAAACACATCTACTGAAACAGAGAAAATTGAGAATTTGCTATAAAGCTAGACTAGAGACGAGCACATAAGCACGCCGATAAGGAAGCGGATATTAGATCCAATAAAGTATATGCAATAGAACCAGACAGGATAAGGGGGAAAATTAATGCGCAGGTAGAGAGAAATGAACCTAATACAGCAGGATGTTTTCGTTTTTAGATTTCATTACTGGCGTTCTAAGTTGCATAAGTGAGCTTATATGCTAACAGGACCTTTAAGGTTAGTTCCATAACGCTTAATACCTATCTTATTGACAAAAGGTGTTAAATTCATAAAAGTAATTGTCATCCTTATGTAACTCCTTTGGTGCCTATAAATACCTGCGTTGTTGCAAAACAAGATACGTACATACAAACCCACACAAATGCTACTTGGTGATACAAATGTGGTAGGAAAACTGTTAAGGTTTTGTAAAAGGGAAAAAATAGTTTTTCAGAAGAAAACAGAACATTTCTAAGTCCTTATGTCAGCAAATATTGTATGATAAGGTATCTAGCCCAGAGGAATTACTGTTAATAAAGTTAATCCTGAAACTAAGATTAAAACCATACATATTTTTGTTGTTGTTGCTGCACAAAAAGGAAAATTGTATGGAAAATTCAAGATCTTTATATATCCCACTAGAAATAAAGAGAAGAAATCACTATAAATTGAACTGTGAAATCAACATTTTTTTTTTTAGCATTAAGAGAAGGTAAATAGTATGGAAAACATAAATTCATTATTTAGCCTCTTTAAAAGGACAATAAACGATCATTATTAAGCATATTTTAAATGAGAGAGAAAAAAAGATATGAAATTAAATTGTGAAACCTGACACCCAAGATATAGATGGACCTTTGTTTAAAATAAGATATTTTATGCAAGGTTATAGGAGACCCAGTATTGAGTCTCGGAGTATTTTCAAATAAGATACACACTTAAAAATTTGCATTAAAAACGGAAAAAGCCTGACAACCTTTACAAAAAAATGGCTGAGAACCGTTTATTTTTACGGAGAATTTCAGATTAAAATTACAGGTTTTTTAACAGTGTAACACTGAAATTCCAAATGTAAAGACAGCGCCCAGTTAAATCATTTCTTCTCATATATTAGAAATAAAAATATTCAATAAAATCTGGAGAGACAGAGACTTGCTCCTGATATGGCACCTTTTAGTAGATGCAAATGTATAGAGTAGGAAATATTTGTCTGAGAGCAGTATATCAACCAAGTATGGGTGTCTGCCTATGCTTGTAAATTCTATGCGGATGGAAGAAGAGAAGTAGAAAACCTTCTTCTAGTCCGGATAAAAATTTTTCATGTTTCGAAAGTACGCCAATTACTGGTAAAAAGTGGATGCAAGAATTCATGTTCATAGAATTGTACTTGCAAAAAAAAGAAAAAAAAATCAACTCAAATATACAAGCCTATGTAGAGAAGGGTGTGACAAAGTCTAATAGTTTATATGCAGTGCGGAGGATCATTGTAATTTGGCATTTACATATGTACTGTATAGTATTTAAATTTTTGGTTCACAGCTATTGTTACTGCAATTAAGAGAAGTTTTGCATATGCAGCATATTATATACATATATATATATATATATATATATATATATGATATATATAATATAAATATATGCATATATATATATATATATATATGTATATATGTATATTATATATATATATTATATATATATATATATATATGTTCATATATATATACATATATATATATATATATATATATTATACATATATATTATATATTACATATATAATATATATATATATACATAATATATATATATATATATATATACATATATATTATACATATATATTATATATATTATACATATAATATATATATATATATATATATACATAATATATATATATATATATATATATGTATATATATATATATATATATATATATTATATATATATAATATATTATATATATATATATATATATATTATATATATG
>NC_090730.1:30020738-30025738 GCF_036898095.1 Palaemon carinicauda
TGTTAGAAGCAAGGGGATATTGTTCATCACCATCCAAAGATACATGCATTAAATAATTTTATATATAATGTATATATATATATATATATATTATATATATATATATATATATATATATATATATATATATATATATATATATATATATATATATATATACATATATATATATATATATATATATATATATATATATATATATATATATATTATATATATATATATATATATATATATATTCATTCATCCATTAAGAACCACTGTGTATCATCATCTTCATCAGCGGGTAACTAGTCCACTGCGGGACAAAGGCCTCCTTCCACTCCTGTCTTATTGTTTGTCTTTCTATGCCAGTTTATACCCACAAATTTTCTTAGCTTTTCAATCCATTGTCTTCTCTTGCTTCCCCTGCTTCTTTTGCAATCTCCTGGGAGCCATTTTGTTATTCGTAATTGCCATTTATTATCCATGCCCATTTCTTTTTTCTCATATTTTGTTAGACAATCCTCTACTTTACTTAGCTCGTAACCATTATGCTCTTTTTTCTTCTTATTATTGTTATTCCCATCAGTATTTTTTTCTGTAGCTCTTTTAGTTTATGTTCTAAGGCTCTAGTAAAGCTCCAAGTTTCTGATGCATTAATTAATACTGGTAGGACTATCTGATTAAATTTTCTTTTTAGAGGAAGTGGCATTTCACATTTCATAATATAATTTTGTTTACCTAAACCTCTTCATCCCAAGTTTATCCTTCTAATTTTGGTCTCATTTCCTGGAGAAACACTGTTTGTCCAGAGTACGTATGTTCATTAACAATCACTAGACGTTGCATTCATAATCCTTATTTGCTTTCTCTCTACATTTTCATTAAACATTATCTTAGTTTTACTTATATTCATTTTCCAGCCTACATTTTCGCTTTCTCTTTCTCAAATCTTCTATCATCATATGCAATTTCTCTCACGTATCACAGAACAGAACTATGCCATCTGCAAATCTGAAGTTTTTAAGGCATTTCCTTAAAATTATATATACTGTATTTCTTTCTGTTATAGTTTTATTACTTCTTACTCCTATCCCAGTCTCACTACTTACAGGGACTTCCCATTGTAAGACTTTTTCTGTTATTAAGATTCTTCCTTTCGATTCTGTTTTTGAAAATTCGTTTTTTGGCATACTTATATAATTCCCAGCATCATCCTTTCATCAGTTGACATCCTAGCCAGAAGTTTAGCAGACGTTCTTTACTGCTTGATAACGCTTCGCTAAGGAGCTTAAGAATACTATGAATTTTAACTCAAACATTTATGTATAAGCTGATTCATTTAAGCCTAAACAGTAAAGAAGTGGACATTTTCACCCTTTTCCCCCCCCCCCCCCCCCCCGCCTCTCTGATTAATTTATTCTTAAATAATAACTTTTTACCTGTGTTTCCGTCCCTGTCATAAAGAATGACCATCGGCTAATTACTTGGAGAAAAAAACTTATTAGAACCATTAAAAAGGTTTTCTATAAGATTACTTCTGCTGAGGCAACCATTACTTTTTAATAATGCATGTAATAAAGCGGATCTCCTTCCGAATTATTATTATTATTATTATTATTATTATTATTATTATTATTATTATTATTATTATTATTATTATTATTATTATTATTATTATTATTATTATTAACGTTCTCCCTTGCATGGGGGAAAGCCAATTTGTGTTACCCTTCAGCTTATAAGCTTTATGTATATAAGGTATGTTTATGCAATATTTCCTTTTCTTCACTCCCTCGTCCAGCATCTTCTCCCCTTATACAAATTATTATTTATGCATATATTCTTTTGTATAATTTTGTGTAGGCAGTTCTTTGTGTATTTTTGCCTACATATTCCCATATATTTATACAGGTGTATATGCTTATATATGACTTCTTCTTGTTCCAAGTACGTCTTTAAGTAAGATTGTTTTCAAGAGAAAAATGTATAATATTGAGATTATCATTACTCATGTAACTAACTGTGTTAAATATAGATTTGTGTTTTACCTCCGGGATTCGAGAATATTTGTAGAAATTGTCAAATGTTCTTGACATTTAGATTTATTACGAATAGGAAAGTAGCAAGAAGGAGTTTGGATAACGCAACACTTTAGTTGAACTGTGATTTATGGTGTGATTACAATCTTTTCCTTCAAAAGTTGTTCTCATTTTTTTCATGTGTTTTAATTTTCATTTTCAAAGTACAATGTGTTTTGCGTTATAAAGCCAAAGGATATAAATTGATTTGTTTCGTGATCCTCCCTTCTGACAGGTTTTCATTTCAGTGTTAAAAATTACATTATCTTTTCCTCTGTTTCCTTTGCAACCGAAGACCGGTTTCTTCCACGACGTTCCCTCTCCCTTTCTTATCTCTTTGATTAATGTTATTCCTTCTCTCAAGGATAGCAATCATTTTTCCCTTATCTGTTATTATGTGTCTCCCTTCTCCTCCTTTTGAGTCCTAATTCTCTTACCTAGTTTTTTATCCAAACGTTATTCTTATTCAGCTTTTACATTCTTTCATTTCTCCACATTTTTTTCCCTTCAGCACTATCGGACATCTTATTTCTTCTTTGTTGGTCTTCAGCCCATCGTGGCTATTTTCTAGAACGGTAATTTCTAGTTAAGGAAATATTTCTCAAGCGTCATATATATGCGAGTATATTTCTAAAAATTTATTTCTTTACCTATTTTTGCTTCATTCACCTTATTATTCATTATTTTCTTCTATGTCGAAATATCACAAATTCATGTGACTCTTTTGTGATTCATATTTCTCCATTATGGATATGTCTGCTCTAAGCATATTTCTGCTTTATGTCGTATATAGCAATATTTTACGACTGGCGTTGTTGCCATCGTTTGCCCCATATATTTGCCTCGTATCTGTATTTTGGGGAATTTCATGTCTCCTTTGTCTTTGCCTGATTTGAATAATTTTCTATTCTATTATTTACGATGTCTCATTTCTTTAAAAAATACTGAAACTTTTTTTGCAGTTGTAAATTTTGCTTATATAATAATTTACAATCACCCGATACTTTAGTTGTGCCTCTGCCTACATTTAGAATTAAAAGAAATGAGAAAACTACTGATAAATCAAATAAAACACATACACGAGCACAATCGTGCGCAGGGAAGGAAACACACACATTTACACACACACACACACACACACACACACACACACACACACACACACACACACACATATATATATATATATATATATATATATATATATATATATATATATATATATATATATATATATATATATATATATAATATAGACCTCAGACATGTCTTTCCACATGGATCTGTTTATGGTTTTTTTGTATCTATCCCAACTTGGAAACTTTCTATTTCGTCAATCAATCGTCTTCTCTTCCTTCTCCTGCTTCTTCAGCAATCTCTGGATACCAATTTTGTTATTCTTAATGTATATGTATTGCCTGTCCCTCTCATTATATGTCCTACCCATGTCCATTGTTTTTTTTTTTTTTTTTTTTTTTTTTTTTTTTTTTTTTTTTTTTTTTTTTTTTTTTTTTTTTTTTTTTCACCGGACTTTTCAGCATGATAGTATCTTCGTCTAATGAACCACTTATATTTAACAGATAGTGAATATTGTATAAAATGTACATATTTAAAAGATAAACGAGAACCTGCCTTAGGCGCACAACTCTTTCCAGTGTGTGCATTATCCCAGTAACCAAGAAGCCATCATCCAACACTACGAAAATACAAATACAGATAATATCAATACATGAACATGAGTTCGAACGAAGGCTCTATGCATGAAGATTTCCAATAAATTTGATTGCGAGAAAAGAAACAGAAAAAACATGAGCACACGAGAAGTATATTTCTTCCTGTTTTTAAAGGAAAACTCTAAATTTTCTCAGAATATTCTCTTCTTAATGAGAAGTCATCCATCGACTTTCCATTACCACCACTCGCATAAATAAACCACCAACTGGTCACGTATCTATAGAAAATGACTGGGCCTATAAATCCTCCATTTGACAGAGTACGCAACGAAAGCAGAAATTGGCCAGGATTGAAAAGTCACCTTTATAACGGAGGCATTGATGAACAATGTGAGAAACAGTGTTGACAACATTGATGAATGACCACCTGATAATGTCTTGTCGACGCTATCTTAACAACGCCCTCTTACGTATTTAAATCTAATAGAGAGAGAGAGAGAGAGAGAGAGAGAGAGAGAGAGAGAGAGGAGAGAGAGAGAGAGAGAGAGATCTGATTAGTCGTAGATCTTGCTCATCAACTTCTTGATAGAAGCATTAAAATTAGTTTCACGGATGGAGCTGCAAAGTCCGTTTATATAAAGTAAATGTCATACTATTTTCATTGAGTAGATACATTTGGGTAGAGAGTACATAACTTAATTGATTATCATTTGCATTGGTTTTGCTTTTTGCACTTGTTCTAATATACTTATTATCGCCTATAGCAAGCAATAATTTAGCCTACCTATATGAAATATTGTCCAACAAGTACACACTATAGTACGAAACCTGTATTGATTTACAAATACCTAAATGAATATAATTTATCTGTTATACTTTCTTTAAAAGTATCCAGTTCAATGTTCTGTTTTATTTATCTTCAATAGCTAAAAGAAGCTCTATATATCCTTTTACATAAAATTTTTAACTTCTGAATTAATATCTTCCGTTATAGCGTTTACCCACAGCTCCTAGGTTTCTCTCAGGTTTAAAGGTGTCTTTTTCTTAATTTGTGATTAGTTAGTATGTTTTACTCTAATTCCTTTTATTAGTTTTAATTTAGAAAACAATCTACATCCATAGGGGTAAGTGAGATAAAGTACATACATAGTACTTCCATTAAACGCTCACTTTGTTTTCTAACCTTTTTGTTCGGTAACATAATGGTCTCACTAGTTCTGTCTACAGTGAATAATGCTACTATTATCTGTTACATTCAGACCCA
>NC_090730.1:30035738-30043238 GCF_036898095.1 Palaemon carinicauda
AAGTGTGTGTTTTAAGAATTTTTATGAGCATACCATAGATTCTGGTATGAATTGTTGTTGTTTAAACTACAGGAGATAAGATAATAATAATAATAATAATAATAATAATAATAATAATAATAATAATAATAATAATAATAATAATAATATAATATGATAATAATAATGATAATAATAATAATAATAATAATAATAATAATAACCATTATATAATATAATAATAATGATATAATGGTAATAATTGATAATTAATAATAACTCGAAATAATAATAATAATAATAATATTATTATTATTATTATTATTATTATTATTATTATTATTATTATTATTATTATTATTATTATTATTATTATTATTATTATTATTATATCCGCAAACGAAGTGAGTGACCTTATAAGAAATGCCAAGGTTTTCGCGAACGAATCTCACCCAACCCATACCCCAGTCAACCCATAGACCAGTCAACCTATAGCCAAGTCATTCCCTCTTATTATTATTGCCGGGTGGGGTGTTGGTGGGGGTGGGGGGGGGGGGGCGTTTGAGCAGCTGATATTTTCGGCGCCGGGGCCAATAACTCCTATACCAATAAATATATTGGAATGAAATTTTAAGGGAGTATTTAGATATATATACGCTTTATTTCTGCCAATTTTTATATTCATACCTGTTATCGGAATTCCCATTGCCCAGTCCTTTACTTTATTATTATCGCCGGGCGATAGACGGAACAGCTGATATTTTACGCGACAGGGTCAATAACTCCTATACCAAATAAGTATATTCAAATTCAACTTTATAGGATATATATATATATATATATATATATATATATATATATATATATATATATATATATATATATATATATATATATATAAGCTTTTTTTCTGCCAATTTTCATGCTATACCTGCTATAGGCATGCCCTAGCTGTCCCTTTAGTTTGTAAGTGACGATTTTAGCTGAAAAATCAACGAAGAGCAAACTAATCCTAGATTTTTACAGATATTCAAATGATTTTCACAGGGTTTGATGGATGCTTTGTGAACTACATTCGTACCAATATTCCATAGAAAAGTCAGAGTAACTATTTTTTGATATCGACGGGAAGCCGATTTTTTGCGGCGCCGTAAATTACTCGGAATACTTCACATGTGTAAGTGAAATTTTCATGGACATATAGGATGAATATTCACTTTTTCTATACCAATTTTCATGTTGATAGAGAAAAGCCACAGAAAAGCCACAGCAAACGTTTATTTCGGTATGGGTTGAAAGATTATTTTTTGGCGGTGGACTAAATTGTTCCTAGAATAATTCACATATCCAAATTAAAATTTTCAGAATTGAGGGGAACATAGTTTCTCTGTTCCTGCCAAATTTCATCGCATTATCAACAATTGAAAAGACACAGCTATCATGTAGCCTTCTTTAATATGCTGTTAAATGTAGCAACATTACATTGAACTGCGAGATAGTGAGCGACATCAACGAGGGACAATGCCGATATAAACAATATCTGTTCCGAGTTGCTGCTAGTTATTATTATTATTATTATTATTATTATTATTATTATTATTATTATTATTATTATTATTATTGTTTTTTTTTCACGAAAAGCAGTGAGTGACAGTGCCATACGACTGTATTAAGTAACCATTTACTGAAATCGGGGAGAAATACTGACTATCTAAGTATACCATATGTCTAGAAATGTGAATAAAAACTGCTTGAGGTTCTGCTTTATTATAAAATTATCATTTCGAGAAAATCTCGCCCCTATCAATAGAGAATAAAAAGACATTTATAATTTTATATAGAGGAGTTTTATAAAAATGGCATCAAGTTGAAATTTCAGACCCTTTTCATTGGTTGTAGACGCAGTGAATCATTTAACTTTTAAACCATTTCGATGGAATGTTAGTAATGCTACACTGATCCGTAACCATTACATGAATGGTATTTAGGCGAGTATGTAACATGATATTCATGTTAGAGGAAGTAGTGTGTCGAGTGTAGCAGCAATCGCTGTTTAAGTGCGTGAGGACTTGCTGAGTGTCTGAATATATTTTTCCAAATAAGGGTAGAAGTGTTCAGCTTAAGTTCGTAAGAACTTTTATGATAAAAAGGATCACAAAGTGTATATTATTATAAACTTCTCCACGGAAGATTTATGATATTTATGAACAAAAGCGGGAAAAACAAAATTCAGACACCCCACCCATCCAAAAAAAAAGAAAAAAAAAGTTTGAAATGAAATCACAACTAATAAATAAAAACATTTTAGGGGAAGTTCTTGTCACTTACAATTGGTACAAAAAGAAAAAAAAAAAAAAAGAAAAAAACCATGAACAGATTCTAAACTGACAATTTCCTCACAGCTGGAAGTCTACATGCCCCTTCATTTTTCAAGTGCAGATTTTTACGTGTATGAAAATTCCGGGAATCATACAAAGTGAGAATGACTGCATTAAAATCTATTCTTGCTACCCAAACGCAAACTTTATGCTTAGTATTGAATTCATTCTAGCGTGCTTGTTCGATTTTCTCATTCCAACAAATAATTTTCATTTTTCCCTGATTATCAATTTTTCCAGTCTTAACCAATTAACTTACTAACCTTGCTTTGCCAAAGTTTAATATTTTTCATGAATACGTTTTTTTTTTTTTTTTTTTTTTTTCCATCAATTGCGATTACGACTGAAATTATTGGAGTAGTCGATTATCGAAATAATGGGAAAAGGTCTGAAGGCTTTGAAAATATAAGATGAGTGTTTCGTACTGTAACTATTTAACGTTATCATTGCACTACGGATATGATCAAGATGAGTTAATTTCAGCCACTTGTCGCCAAGTCTTTTTCCGAATTACAAAAACCTTCTTTGCTTTTCACGTAAGTAGTGCGTTTCAGTTTGAACGTGTCTTAACTTCTTATGGGTTTTTGTTAGCATGTGTTCTTTAAAAAACATTTATGTTTTAATTTGTTTTGTCAAATTTTCATATGCAATGGAAATGTGTGAAAAGTGAATGTTGCAAGCATTGCTCTTCTTCAAGAAGTCACATAATAGCATTTAAAATCACGATTGTTTTTCTCTACTTTCACCAATGTAACTTTGATGATTTCATCTGAAAATTAGGGGAGAGAGAGAGAGAGAGAGAGAGAGAGAGAGAGAGAGAGAGAGAGAGAGAGAGGGGGGGGGGGTGTACGTGTGTTGCTGCAGATGTCAATTTACATGTGGGTAAGATTTCTCATAAAATCTATAGTATATAATCTATAATCTATATAATGTAATGAAAGTTCAAAACATTATTGTGTATAATAAAGGCTTGAAAAACACTTGAATCCAGTATGATAAGAAGAAAAATGAAATTAGATAAGAAACACTTTTTATCATTTTTTTTTAATTTTTTGTTAAGTCTTACCCCTTGCATTTTTATTGTGCAAGACTAAACGTATATTTATAGAGGGATATTTAATGCATAATAGCCCTATTTTCCTATCTAACTATGGTACCACTTTCTAGCTCCTGCCTCCCCCCCCCCTCCCCCTTTCTTCCCATACAGTACATTGAAACGAGTGTTCTTGATGAATTGAGGACGAATCAGACGGAAACTCGGAAACAACGTTACATTTTTTTTCTCTCTCTCCCCCCATTCTACACCTGGCATTACTAACCCCCGTTTTTATATAGTCTTTTTTTTAAAATCTAAGGTTAGATTTATAACCGGAGTCAATGTCTATCGCTAGCTAAAATTTATGGGTTTTATTTTAGGATGTCCAGCTGAACCTCTTTGAAATTCTTACATAGGCCTAATGGTTACAGTTATTAAGCTGTAACATGTTTTTTCAATTTGTGTCAATATTATTATTATTATTATTATTATTATTATTATTATTATTATTATTATTATTAGCAGTACCAGCCAAACTCGGCTAATCCCTCGTCAGGCTGGGAGGAGCGGAGAGAGGAAAGATTCCCTTTTGGTTCTTTGTTTGATGCCAGATACACCCAAAAATTGGGGGAAGTGCCTTGGTAAGTAGTAGATATATCGATTATTATTATTACATAATCAAATACTTTCATCTCACTTTCGTGAAATTGTCAACGAAGTCGGCCAATGATCCTCTGATAATTGTACAAAAATATTGGACATCCTCTTGCTTATATGTATGTCATTAGAAGGTATCGTGATTGCCAAGTCGAAAATAAATTTATTATGAGTTTTTCAAAATATGTAATTTTTTTGTCAGCTATATATAAATCTGTTATTATTATTATTATTATTATTATTATTATTATTATTATTATTATTATTATTATTATTATTAACGGTAGTATATTCTGTAATACGTCAAAATCATTAGTACATAGACATAAAGTGATTTATAATTAGCAAAGAGAAAAAGGATAACGGTAAAAGTGTAAATGGCTTATGATAAATAACAGTTTAATGCATTTTAATAAAAAGTACTACAATAGATAAGTTTTCATTGTAATCATAGAAAAAAAGTGGTGAGTATTTCAAATTCTGGTCTCTCCTTTATAAGACTATTCTCAATTGCTGTAAGGCCGCGTAACTGAGGCTCTGGCCATTAGCAAGGGATGAGAAACCTTCTCAGTGTCGTGTTGAAGGTAAAAGTAAAATAATATATTCTTCGTTGTTATTCTCGATTAAATTGTGAGTAGCCTCATCGATCATGACACGTTGCTATTTACTAGTTTTTGTGTGTGTTTTTTTCTTATAATGTAATCATCGTTACCCCATTAATTACCTCATATTTCATTCGTTTTATTTTTCAATCTCGTGACAAACTCATTTCAGGACGATCAACAGCTGGAAACCAAGTTACAAGGTTCATTTAATATTTTATTTGAAATAGAATACATTCTTTTTACCTCATGAACAGATCTGTATCAATACTTAAATAGTTATAAATGAATGATTTATTGTTATTATTTATATGTAAATTTACACACATTAAGCCTTTATAACTTTAAGCCATTACCCTAATAGGAGGTGGCTCCTAGGAAGGAAAGGACAAGTCTCTGGTACATTCAAACTTTGACTGCTGCAGCGTGGAATCTCTACATATAAACTACATAATCAATGATGGGCATCAGTTTACAATTCCAACCCCTTGACCCTTTAAAGTATAACTCTAGGTATGAGAAGACTATTCAGAAAATTCACTTCCGTACGTCAAATACTATAGTTATGTAAAATTAGACTTTTTGTAGTAAATTGAGAAAGGATAATGGTTGATATTGCTTTATTCAACCATTTGCGTGTTAATCTGGAAGTCTTGTTCCTTCTGGATTTATAAGTCATCGCAAAAGTCATAATTAATTCAATCAGTTGGTAACTCGTTTACGCTTTTGTATTTATGCTAATCTCTCTCTCCAGGTCCCTCTCTTCTCTAACGGGATGATCTATCTGTTTGTCTGAGGGTTACATACAGTCTCTCTCTCTCTCTCTCTCTCTCTCTCTCTCTCTCTCTCTCTCTCTCTCTCTCTCTCTCTCTCTCTCTCTCTCTCTCTTATACATTTCTAATGAATCAAAATTACTAAATATTTTCCTGTTTCCATTTTCCCGTAATGAATATAATCTTTTATTTTGTGACACTATTGAATGTCTTTTTTATATTCATGGACTTATATTGTGTTTTTGTGTCCTTCTTTTAAACATATTTACAGAGCTTTGGTTGGAAAGGACATCAGATCACGGATACTTTTTGTTGACCATCATATAAGACTGGAAGCTCCCAATTAGCTATAGTCGATATAATTCATATTATTTTTCCATGGCCATTTCTTTATTTCTCATTTTCCAACTCTTTATTATCCATAAAATAGTAATTGTATCTAAAAGGCAAATATGATTATTATATTTTTTACCTTTTCAGGTCTTTGATCTTTAAGCTTTATCTCATTAACTGTGTCTTCATTCGATACATAAACTATGGGGCCAGTAATTTTTCAGTTGCAACTACTTTGTTTCCTTCATTCGGTATTTCGTTTTTATTCATTGATAATAATCTATAAATTTTCAAGAGTTCCCCTGAAAACCCCTTCTTCATTTCATGGTCCGTTACTTTTGTGGCTACTTTCACGATTTCCATGAATATGGCCATTTGATTTGCCAATCCCCTTTGGCTCTTCAATTTAAAAATAAATATATTCTATGCTCACATTTTCATTTTCTATATTATGACTACAATATCCTGCTGACGTCACCATAATCCATATGAATATCTGCGGTCGCATGATTGCTGTATCGTCAATTTGGACAATTAAATCAAACAATCATCAAGATAGTTTCCCGCAATTATTCCCATTTAGTCATCGAAATGGTTCACCCAGCTAAACCAAACAAGATTGCAACATATATTGGCAGTTTTCGACTTCGTATCATCAATCACCCCCTTAATGAAGGTTGCTGCAATCAGTTGTGTTGAAGTGGCAGTCATGTTGCCGTAAGCAATTAAGGCTTTCAGATTTGCCGGCTTAAAGGATAGTGTTGTTAGTCGTGTTGGCCCGGGGAAATCTGGTAAAACTCGCTGGTAAAGAGACTGATGTCTCACCAGGTAAATCCTCGGACAGCTAGATTAGTGTCAGGTTCTGATTTCCTTTATGGGCTCTCGTGGCATGGTTGGTTTCGACCTGGCCTTTCATTAGAAGGGGCTAGTGTTCCATCCCAAGTATGAGGTAGAAATTTATTTCTATTTGAACACGATGTTGTGTTGATATTTATCCATATTGACTCATTAGGGGTAATTTGAATGAATTACTACCAATTGTGTCACGTGGTGGCCCGGGGAAATCTGGTAAAACTCGCTGGTAAAGAGACTGATGTCTCACCAGGTAAATCCTCGGACAGGTAGATTAGTGTCAGGTTCAGATTTCCTTTATGGGCTCTCGTGGCATGGTTGGTTTCGACCTGGCCTTTCATTAGAAGGGGCTAGTGTTCGATCCCAAGTATGAGGTAGAAATTTATTTCTATTTGAACATGATGTTGTGTTGATATTTATCCATATTGACTCATTAGGGGTAATTTGAATGAATTACTACCAATTGTGTCACGTGGTGGCCCGGGGAAATCCGGTAAAACTCGCTGGTAAAGAGACTGATGTCTCACCAGGTAAATCCTCGGACAGCTAGATTAGTGTCAGGTTCAGATTTCCTTTATGGGCTCTCGTGGCATGGTTGGTTTCGACCTGGCCTTTCATTAGAAGGGGCTAGTGTTCGATCCCAAGTATGAGGTAGAAATTTATTTCTATTTGAACACGATGTTGTGTTGATATTTATCCATATTGACTCATTAGGGGTAATTTGAATGAATTACTACCAATTTTGTCACGTGGTGGCCCGGGGAAATCCGGTAAAACTCGCTGGTAAAGAGACTGATGTCTCACCAGGTAAATCCTCGGACAGCTAGATTAGTGTCAGGTTCAGATTTCCTTCATGGGCTCTCGTGGCATGGTTGGTTTCGACCTGGCCT
>NC_090730.1:30075738-30078238 GCF_036898095.1 Palaemon carinicauda
TGCTGATACACAGTGTCAAAAATAAACTAAAAAAAAAACGTGTGGGACCAGAAGGGTACAGCTTTCCAGTTTATGAACATGAGTGTGTGTGTGGGTGGGGGGGGGGATGTTGCAAACCAGACCCCTTATCAACTTAACTCAAGCAGGTAAATGTACTCATTTACATCTTTCGGTGTAGTGGGATGGGAGAAGTCCACCACCCAGAAATAGTAAGTCAAGTGTTGTAACACTATCCTTGCCAAGAAATGCTGATTGCACATTTTGTATGCAACTGTGAATATGCTGGCGAGCATTGCCTTGTATATACCTGGGTGTACCTTTTCTGTATCCACTGCCGTTGACTCTATTTTTAGTCCTAGTTCAAGTGTTATATGTGTAATATTTCAAAATTTAGAAGAGGAATGAAACAATGATTAGGAATTCCTGATAAAACAGACCATGTGGGCTTATCGTTGTTGAAAGGAAATGTACATTTGACGAAGAATATTTTTTTAAACAGACGTGCTGCTGTTCAAACTAACACCTTGCACATTAACATTTTCATTTATTGTGGATTTACTCTTTGTTTTTTTATTTGCAACTGAAACATAATGCGTTTCCTTACTGAGGGAGAATCTACTTTATGAATATCTTTTTTTTTTTTGTACCATTTATGAGAAAAAAAAATAGAATTTTCATTCGTCAATTTCCGCTTGGAAGTTACATTTCCTCTTCCATGTTTGCTCCGTCATATCATTGATCTGAATGGAATCGAAAGAAAAGGTCGTTGCTTTCATTTCTCTATTGAACCAAATGGTCTTTGTTGATGTTATTTTAAACTTAGTTTCCGTTTTATATTTTTTCACTTCTTTTTAACTTCCCGAAAGAAAAAAAAATATCATTAATACAAACAAGTAAGAAAACACCAGACCTACCAGTATTAATAATAATAATAATAATAATAATAATAATAATAATAATAAATATTAATTATTATTATTATTATTATTATTATTATTATTATTATTATTATTATTATTATTATTATTATTATTATTATTATTATTATTATTATTATTATCATGCTTTTGGTAGGCTTACTGGTTTTCCTATTTCGTATCCCTTGATAGCATTTCGTAGAAGTCAATGGTCGGCAGCTTTTGGTAAATCCGTTATCAGAGAAACTCGGCCACTTCTCCTTCCCTCTTTGGTTGTCGGTTGTCATAAGAGGCAACAAATAGCTACTGAGGTAAGATAATGTTTGAAGTATTTACATATCATTTTGGGATAATAGTATTTCTAGGTATTGGATCTAGGCTAAAGTTTGAAGAAATTTGCGATCATTGTGGAAAAATAGCAATTCTAGTTGTTGGATTTAGGCTAAAGTTTGAAGTAATTAGTGAACATTCGTGAATAATATTTTTAGCTATTAGATTTGATAATAAACATTATCATAAGGATTCTTTTGGAAAATCTATAGGGATTTAAGAAAAAAAGAGTATTTTTGCCATGAGTATTATAAGCGTTATCAATAAGACTAATCTAATTTAATTCCCAAGTATTTCGATAAAGGCCATGTTTCTAGGAATTAGATAATACCATTATAATTCTTATCATCATAATTACTCGTACTAATCCTTGATCAATTACATAACGGTTTCTGATTTTCTCCAGAATTTGTCCTTGATAACTTTAGTAAGTACATATGCAAACTTTCTCAAAAGCGTATATCATAAGTGAATATAGAGAATTGATAGGTTGATTTAATTGATATGAATTTCAGTGTTCTTATTCAAAGAGATTTTATTCTTCCAAATTTTCAATTTTTGATAAATTAAAAATGCAAATAAAAATAGTTGAAAATTACCAGATTTCCATTTGGAATGATCACCTTTTCAATGATCAATGTATACGAATAAAAAAAAGAGACATTTTAGTAATTTCAGAAGTGTAAGAAATATTCCAATTATTATTACTTTTATTATCACTATTCATTTATTTATTATTATCATAATGATTTTAGTTGATCTTTCATTGTTGTTCTTTTTTTTTTGGATGCTATTGTTTTGTTGATACATCATAACAGGAAAAAAATACCAAGGAAAAAAGAAAAAAAACTTTCCTACCCCCATCACACTAGTAGTTTATCTCTCTCAACTCCATAAACTTCGCATCATCCAACATAAAATATTCTTAAAACTCGCATTTCGCTCCGCAGACACCACAATCTGCACCATCATAAACTGGCAACGGATGCTTTAGCTGGAAACAATTAAGGTACAAGTGTGTAGTTAGGGTATGGCGTCGCCTGTCTTGTATCATGTGACTACAATAAAACGAGGTACACCCAATTAGCTAATGAAGTCGCTTAGCTGATAGGTTTATGTAGAGACCAACTTCTGTTCACAAGGAGCAGATCTGGACTAGTTAAAAGCTTTCTTGTCCTTGAAATAATTGACCCTTTTTCGGTTGGGCTTTGCTGTCTAGTGGGAGACTGAGCTGTAAGATTTGAAGTATTATC
>NC_090730.1:30080738-30093238 GCF_036898095.1 Palaemon carinicauda
AACAGAGTATGGTTGATGCATGCAAGGTCATGCGATCGTAAAAACTTTGCCAAGTTATTAATCATGTCTGAAACCGACCCCTTTATGTAGGGATAACAGTGCGAAAAAAAATCGAGGAGAAGAATAGGTGAATGTTAATGTATAAAGGGTGGAATAATTAAGCAATTTACTGACGCAGATGTCTAGAAATAAATATTAAACGTTATTTTGGATTGTGAATAGATTGAGGGGTAGAAAAGAAAATAGCAGTGTATACGAAAGACTTGTTAGAGAAAAGGAGGTTCTATGAAACCCAATATAGAAATATAAGAAGCTATTCTTAAACCAGGTCTCCTTAATGGAAGTACAGTGTTTGAGAATAATTTGTAAAGAGATTGGAGGATACTAGATTTTTGAAAAGTGTTTGAATAAGGATGTGTGAAAAGCCAGATATAATTATAGATGAATATCATGGAGGAAGAAGTGCAAAGGGGAAATATAAATACCGAGAAAATATGAATCACTACCAATAAACATTTTGAGCTATTGTTTCGAAATTAGCTTTTTGTAGAAAAAAGGGTTGGAGTATCGATTCCCCATTTACACCATGGACGTAGTGGCTATTTAGAAACACACACATAAACAAATAATAATAATAATAATAATAATAATAATAATAATAATAATAATAATAATAATAATAATAATAATAATAATAATAATAATAATAATAATAATGATATTAATAATAATAATAATAATAATAATAATAATAATAATAATAATAATGAAGAATATAAAGAGTTGGCCAAAACTAATCTGGATAACGTGCATTGCCATATAGATCTTCGATTACTTATCTAAATCCATTTCCTCTCATAAGGCTGAATTCCACAGTATGGTTTTAATATTCCAGAATACAGTCATAGACTAACTCAGTGTGAGGAAGAAAACAGGCAATTGCAAGCATACGGTACGTGATCATGCAAATAGATGGCCAGAGTTTGTATGAGAGGGTCTCTCTCTCTCTCTCTCTCTCTCTCTCTCTCTCTCTCTCTCTCTCTCTCTCTCTCTCTCTCTCTCTCTCTGTTATAAATGTATGTAAAAAAGTTATAGTTGAGGCTGCATAATGAATTTCTATTAACCTTACATGATACACAGAACACATATACTTCTTGAGAGAGAGAGAGAGAGAGAGAGAGAGAGAGAGAGAGAGAGAGAGAGAGAGAGAGAGAGAGAGAGAGAGAGAGAGAGCATAAAATACATAACAAAGGACATTCTCCATCAAAATGAAACCTGAAATCGAATAAAATACCATTTAATCGAGTTACGCCGTTGAATTTCGGTTATCAATACCATGATGAAAAGGCAACAGTGATTTCGTTATGGCGATTTGCATCTATTTCAACGATGATGGGTTCCAGGAAACAAATATTTTTCGCCCCCCTTTTTCTATTCGGTGTTATTTATCTCCTCCGCCTTCTCTTCGTCTCTGCCCAACCGAATCCTTTTACAATGAATAGAAGGAAGATTTTGGGAAAATTCAAGGTCACCGTTGTGTGGTTAGGAGGTGAAAATCGGTAGGAAAATATAAAGACGATGACGCTAATATTTACTGCCACTGGGGGTTGACTGCAACTGGACCCATTGGCTAAGTTCCGGACGATGTGTGAACACTCTTAGTCACTTCTCTTTCTTCCCTTATACCCTTCCACCCCCTCAAGAAACTACCCTCCCCTATGATATTTTCTGTTCTTTCCTTAACAACACTCCTCCTAGCCAAGAAAAATCCATATAGCCTCCTTTATAAGCCATGACATTCTTTCTCCCTAGACCTCACAGCAAAGATGATCTCTCCTCTCATTATTTGGGCTCTCACTTCCTCATACTCTGTTTATTTCTTTTAAATTGTATGCTATTTGGAACATGTAATATGTATTTTAAGAAAACCCCCCCCCCCCTCTCTCTCTCTCTCTCTCTCTCTCTCTCTCTCTCTCTCTCTCTCTCTCTCTCTCATAACTGCAGGTCAAACATTCCTAGCCATTATATCCTGAAGACGAGACGTCCATTCTCTTAAAAAAAAAGACGGCGTTTTACCGAAATGGAACGAAATAAAAAAAAAAAAAAAAAAAAAAAAACGATAAAAATTGTAGGAGTATTTATCTTGTAGCTGTGGTTCCATAAGGATGATTCGTGCATTCTACAAATGCTTTCTATTTTTACCAGCTTCAGTATATTTCATTAATGCCCGCGCGCGTGCTTGCGCCTGTGTTTGTATGAATGAGTGTCGAGTTGGCTCAATTTGGAAAATTTCTCTGGCTTATAGAGACGAATGTTGTTCGTGGAATTCCATAACCCTATAACGAACGAATGTTTGTTCTTGAGGTTTCATAGCTGGACGCCGGTCGTTTTTTCCCGGGAATTTGGAACAGGTTGTGAAGAAATGTGTATGATTAAAATTTCTGTAGCTTTACATAATGATAGGGTTTTTATTAACAAATGTTATTTTAATTCTCAAACGTGTGAAGTGTAAAACTTTCTTAAAATGCTCCAGGAAATGTTCGATATCTCACAAAATACATATACGAACGGAGGCCTATATACAGTGTATATATATATATATATATATATATATATATATATATATATATATATATATATATATATATATATATATATATATATATATATATATATATATATATATATATATATATATATGAATGTATGTTTGTGTGTGAATAAACCGCAGAGGAAAGTGTGACCTTTTTTATAGAGATTTTTACAATTTTATATGGTACAGTGAGACGAAGATTATACATACAATATTTGTAGCACAAAACATCAAATTATATGCCACTTGTATATGCAATAACATGTCACTGCCTTTGTGAACGGGACTTCCATCCCATTAGCAGAGTGCGATTGGTTGAAACAACAGCACAGATGTTTTTCGTGGCATTTAGTTTGACACCTGCCATTTATTTACAATAATATGATTTTATCATTAATATTTATACATATACATATGTATAAAAATATACATACATGTATACCAACTCATATATATATATATATATATATATATATATATATATATATATATATATATATATATATATATATATATATATATATATATATATATATATACATATACATACATATATATATATATATATATATATATATATATATATATATATATATATATATATATATATATATATATATATATGTATATATATATATATATATATATATATATATATATATATATATATATATATATATATATATATATATATATATACATAAACACTTAAATGCATACTTGCATACATATACATGCATACAGTATATATAATAGAGGGCTGTTCAAGGCACCAATGACCAGTTGCAGTACTACTGGCACAGAATTTGAGGATCATGTGAGTGGCCAGATAGTAAAACCTTGGATCTTTCTCTCTCTCTCTCTTTCTCTCTCTCTCTCGTTATAGCTCATTTTTTCCTTTATTTTCCTCACTAAATTCAGTAACTACTCTAATCGTTGAGCTGCTATTTTCCGCATAGAAGTGGTAGAAAAGACTGTTTAGCTATTGTAAGTAACTCTTCTAGGATAAGGACACTCCATGATTGTTCTCTAGTGTTGGGTAGTGCCATAGCCTCGGTACCATGGTCTTCCACTATCTTGGGTAAGAGTCATCTTGCTTGAGGGTACACCCAGTCACACTATTCAGTGTATTTTCGCTTCCTCTCTTTTTAAACGGTATGTTGGGTAGGCTTGATTGAAGGGCCATTTATCCCTGGTTGTTTATCAAGAGGTTGACTTTTTCTTATCAGTTTCTTTATCTCCTTCTATGGTATTCCTTTTCGAAACCACCATTAATATCCTTTCATGGGTTGAAGTGGCTATCATGGAGGGTAATATGCCTTTCGTGGTATGTCGGCTCCTCTATAATGACCCATTTCATTCAAAAAATAATTTTCTTTAGCCTGTGAGTTGGATTCTTATTTGTTGTCTATATAGTTGTGCCCATTATGTTCTTACTATTAATATTGTTGAGTTTGTAATAAAGTATGACAAGAATTTATTATTTTTTTTAATGCGTATTCTGTCTGGATATATCGAACAAAATCCAGTTCCAGTGCAATATTAGACTTGGTCAGTGTCGTCCTATGCATTGTAGTATTTGTGTATTGCACAGCAATACAAGAGATCTTACAGGTACCTTTAGTCATTATGATATTCTGTTATACTCCTAAACGTTGGTTTCTCAAGGAAGGCACTCGTCTAATCTGCTTATTTCAGATCTAAAGAAAACAATGATTTTGAAATAGAATGTCATCTAGTGCAAAGTGAATTTCGGTGTATATTAGGACTAAGTAAACTGCTTCTCAAAAGTTCTGCCATAGATGTGGATATCATGAGTTTCATGATATAAAAGTTTGGGAGAGACACAATCACTTTTATTTGTGTTTGATATATCGGAATCCAGACTTCAATAATTCTATATTATATTATCTTCTTATCACCAGATGTTAGAAAGGCCTCCTATATGCTTGTTGGTGATTTCAATGTTCGTCATAGGGAGGGATTAAATTCTATTTCTCTGACTGATTTCCATGGTTTAAGAGCTTTGGAAATTATCCCTGAATCAGGATGTAAGCAAATTATAAGTAAAGCTACTCACATATCTGGTAATTACCTGGACCTAGTATACACTGACTCCTCAGGCGTTATAAGAAGAAAAGTTGGTCCTCTAGGTTGAATACCTGATCATACCTTGATTTAGTTAGTAATTCAAGCGAAACAGAATGGCCTTTATGTGTCATACTCTTATAAGATTTATATAAATCCTAAGCATACTGGAATAGCATCTTAAGGAAATTTTTGCATTTGAAATGGTCACAATTGTATAAAAGTGTTAAGCCTATTGTTCGCCTGAATGAAAATCTGGTCATGGCTGTAAGATGTATCATATTTTCCTGTGTTAAAATACTGATTAAAAGACATTCCCTGGTTCATTTATGATTGTATATGTACTTATTTAAAGAATAATGAGGCCTATCATATTTTGAAAGGTAACATGTTAGATTTGACTTGGAATCAATATACTTAGTTTATATTTCATCTTAAAAGAAACCGTAGTAAAACCCTGTAACAGAAATGATTGTCTACACTCGAATCTGCACTCTTCGTTGTAGACTTAATAGTTAATTTTTACCTAAACCAGATGGCTACCCATTTAGCTAATGTATTTGACAGTAAGCAGATTAATGAGAAACCCGGTTTTCCGCATTCCTGTTTTAGCATTTCTGGTGTCATGGACATAAAAAAAGCGAAGTTGGATGGACTGTATCAAGGATGAACTTCGATCAAAGGGATTAACTGGTGATGAAGTGTGGGACAGAGGAAGATGGAGGACGCTGGCCAGAAACATCAGCCTCACATAGAAGTGGGAAAAGATGCAGACAAAGAAGAAGTGTCATGGTCATAAAACACTCTTGATTGACCTTGATGATTATGGAGGTGTAGATCTAAATAGTATTTTAGCTTCATTGAAAAAGGACAGCTGATTTCTTAACCACTACGCTGTTTGTACAAGTTAAAAAAGAAGTTATTTTTGCACTTGTAGGAGACTTGGTAATATTATTCCATTGGGTAGATGTCTTTATGGCATCTTAAGCCATTTTGATTACCTCAGTCTCCATAAATTCCATAATATATAAAGTTTATGAATGATATTTGGAAAAATATCTAAATAGGTATACTGAAGGTATTGATCTATTCGTTAGTTTGCAGCTTGGCTTTCACAAGGGCGTTGGAACATGTAATGCCACTCTTACAATTTCCATTGTTGTACAGAAATCATTTGATTGTGGTCAGGAGGCTCGCACGGCCAACCTTAACATTAATGCTCCCTTTAATGACGTTAAGCAGGAAATCATTGTTTTTAAAGTTAAACCCATGGGAGTAGGTGGATCTTTTCTGAGTATCATTATGGAATTCTCAATAGATTACAAATAGTTGCCGATTGAAATCATAGTAATTATAGGAATATAATAAATATTGCTATATGGGGTAGTTTTCTCTGTACATTTTTTTTCTTACTACATATAAAAGGTGAGTGGTTTGGCCTAGAAAACACGCTCATTGCTTATACAGATAAATCTATTCTTGATAAATTCCATCTCTTGAATGTAGATCTATGGTGGCTGAATCCCTTCATATAGATTTAGCTAAAATTAGTGAATGGGGAAAAATAGTGAAGGGGAAGTTGAACCCTAATTAGACTCAAAGTATTACGTAAGTAGGTCGATGACAGTGGCTCCTCAATATCCAAATCTTTGCATAGACAATGTGTTTTAAACTTTAGAAACTATAACTCTATTAAATTCTAGGTGTGATTCGTGATCACAAATTTATTTCTGAAAAAATGCATTCTGCCTGTTTTATTTTTCAATTTCACAAAAAAAAAAAAAAAATGAAAAAGTCATTAAATTTTCTGATTTTATTCTACCCTCAGGAAATGTTTTATTATTATTATTTTTTTTTTCGCTATATCTTGTTTCGTGTATTGCTCTCCAGTCTGGTCTTCATCTGCTGACTCTATTGTTGATTTGTTGAACAGAAACTGGCGGTATAGTAAATTCGCTATTTCCGATCTTCATATTAATCTGTGGCACCGTTATGAAATTTAATTCTTGATCCATGTTACATTTTTTTTTCTATATATTTCTCTAAGTCGTACATTCTCCATCGTAAGACTCAATGCTACACCTTTTTCTAGAAATTTTAATAAAGTTTTGACCCGATTGTGGAATAATCCTTCAAATCTGCAGTTGAATGATTGGAAGCTCAGAAATTCAAACTTGCTGAAAAACCTGTTATGTTGAACAGGTTGACATAAGTTTCTTTTCATAGTTTATGTATAACAGATCTATGGTATTTCAACGTCATTTTTGTCTTGAAATGTTATATATATATATATATATATATATATATATATATATATATATATATATATATATATATATATATATATATATATATATATATATATATATATATATATATATATATATATATATATATATATATATATATATATATATATATATATATATATATATATATATATATATATATATATATATATATATATTGTAGTGAATTTCCTTTTTTCCTTGATGTTAATCTTTTTCTATTCTTAGTTGACACTCGTGATCGAACAATTATTATATGCCTTCAATGGTTACCGTAGGATAGATACAACAATAACTACAATCAAAAGTATATTACTCCCTTCTCACAATAAAGAGTGGCACAATATCACATTACTTTATATTAAGAAACAAGTATTTACCACCTAAGGTTATGGAGCTCTCCTTTACCGAAGCATGGAAAGCTGTTAAGTCAACTTTTCCAAGGATCATCAATGCAAATAACAAGAAACTTTACAATAATTCACTAGCGGTGCTAGGAAAACAAGGACTAAAATACAAGTCTGGAGACATAACCCAACAACAGATGGCGGTTGTGGAGGCTTAATATAAAGGTAACAATTAGAAATATGTCAGGGCATTACATTCCTCCCCTTTTGAGAGTAAAATTACGATACAAGACTATTTTAAGAATATGACTAGAAAAAATGAGCTTAATGTTTCTCAACTCCTATGGAGCCGAGGTTGACGTGATAGAGCATTGACGATGGTGTTCTGTGATCCTGAGATTTTCCTCACTTCGATTTTAATTGAAGAAAGGATGTAGGACCATCTGAGGAGTTTCTGGTTGGTGAACTTCGCACAGTGGAGGAAACTCAGAGGCATGTGGTCAGAGTAGACAATAACATTGTGTAGGCCTTCCAAATACGGACGGAAGTGAAGCACAGTGTTGATTATACTGAATAATTCTTTTTCTACTCTAGCCCATCCAAGTTGTGACCCTTTGAAGAATGTAGAATGATAGGCTATGGGCAAGAGTCTCTCCAACAGAGGCAAGGAAGCAGCTCCATCACTCACAATTTCCTGTAGAAGAACACCACCAAAACCGATGTTGCTGGCATCTACCTGAAGAAAAAAAGGTTTGGTGAAGTCAGGAGCTTGTAGAAGTGGCTTAGAAATCATAAATAGTTTTAACTGATCAAAGGCCCTGTTATGATTACATGTCCACTTAAAAGGGTCTTTGGTTGAAGTTAGAGCAAAAAGTAGAGCTGCGATTGTTAAAAAGTTTTGGCAAAATCGGGAATAGTATGACACCATGCCTAAAAATTTTTGAAGCTCTTTCCTATTCCTTAGTTCTGGATATTCCTGGATGGCACCAATGTTCACATCCTTAGGAACAATAGTGCCACTGCCTATGATGTGACCAAAATAAGTTACCTGACCTTTACCAAAGGAGCTCTTTGCAAGGTTGATGGCCAAGTTTGCCTCTCATTATCTTTCGAAGAGGGAAGTTAGTATTCTCAGGTGTTCTTCGCAGGCAGTGGTTGCTACGACAATGTCGTCCAGTTACACATATACATGGGGGAGACCCATGATTATGTCTTGCATAGTCGTCTGAAATGTAGCTGGGGCATTGGTTAGGCCAAATGGCAATACTTCATATTCAAATAAACCAAAAGGAGTGATGAATGCTGAAGCTTCTTTGGCCCTATCGGTTAGCTTAATCTGGTAGTAGCCTTTCAGCAGGTCTATTTGAGTAAAAAATTTAGCATTATCTATTATATCAGTTATTCTGGGTAATGGGTAAGAGTCTTCTCCAGTCTTTAAATTAAGTTTTCTATAATTAGTACATATGCGGTAGGTATTGTTGGCTTTCCTTACCAGAACGCATTGAGAAGCCCATGGGGATGTGCTGGGCTTGGCGAGGTTATGTTCCAGCAAGTATTCCACTTCCAGTTTCAAGATAGGCAGATGGCGATGAGATACCCTGTAGAAAGATTGTCTGATGGGTTTTGTATTAGGTTCTAGTACTATATCATACTTTACTTTGGTGCAACTTCCAGGCCTATCTGAACAAATTGATGCATACTTGCTAATGAGTATACTCAAGTCTTTCTTTTGATTGGTGTACAGTCTAGGAACTATGGAAGGGACTTTAGAATTTCCGAATTGTTCATGTCCTTCCAAGACAAATTAGACTTCACACTGAAATCAGTTTCACCATCGTCGTGGCTCACCTCTGTACCAACTTCGATAGGAGTCTGCACCTCATTCTGCATTTCATTCTGTGACCTGTGATTAAGAGGCGTTAGTGGAAAACACTGCTTGGCAGATTTAGAGTCATGAATTACATGAATAACTATACCTGTGGAAGATTCATGATAAGGTTTTAACAAGTTCACATGTACAAGCTGAATAGACTTACGACTGTCAGGAGTTGTAATAATATAATTTGTTTTTGTGGTCCGCCTGATAATCTCATTAGGTCCCACGATTTCTCTCTTGAGGGAGTGCCAGGTACGCAGTGATATACCAGCACCTTATCTCCAAACTTAAACTCTCTTACCTTTGCCTTCTTGTCATATCTATCCTTCATAAGCTCTTGAGCATGCTGCAAGTTCTTTCGAGCGAAGGCATGGATATGCAACAACTTCTCCTCCAAGGACTTCAAGTATTGGGGAAGGCTTACCTGATTTTCTTTCCTAGAACCTTTTAGTATCTGTTCTTTAATCATGCTGAGGTTGGACTTGGGTCTTTGTCCAAACATCATCTCGAATGGGGAAACTCCTGTAGACTCATTTGGTACACTTTGAAGTATGTACAGAAGTAAGTCTAGGTCTTCATTCCATTCCTTCTCAGTTTCCATTCCGTAGCGTCGTAGCAAATTCTTAAGAGTCTGATGAACTCTCTCTAAGGCCCCATTGGATTGAGGATGATAGGTTGAAAAGAGAACATTAAAGATGTTGAACTGATGGAGAGCACTCCGGAATAATTTACTGGTTAAGTTGGTACCTCTGTAGCATTGAAGTTCCCTAGGAAAACCAAACAATGTAAAAACTTTAATCAACTGTTGGATAACGGTTCTAGGAGAGATATTTTTAAGTGGAAATGCTAGAGGGAACTTAGTAGTGGGGCAAAGAACACTTAGTATATATTCATTACGCCAGCTAGTTTTTGGAAAAGGTCAAACATAATCTATAATTATTTTATCGAAAGGTGTATTAGGGACTACAATGGGCACTAGAGGGGCTGGTGGTATCTTTTCATTAGGTCTTCCGGTAACTTGGCACACATGACACCTCTCTACGAAACTCTTTACGTCCATCTTCATTCTAAGAGGTGCCTGTATGTCTTCGTGATGCCTAGATGACTCTCAGCAGAGTGGGCTAATTTTGTGATTGAAGATCGGAGGCTGCCAGGTACAACCAGTTGATGACAGTCGCGCCACGAATCTTTGTCAGTCAGTGTAGGAGACCTGTAATGACGCATGAGGATTTTCTCTAGATAAAATAAGGGTAACTTATGGCTCTTTTCTGAGGGATTCTCAACCTTATTTAAGCAATCCTTAAGGCTATCATCTGATTTCTGAAGATTGACGAAATCATCATGATGGAGACCAACCAAGTCCGCTAAGCTCGGCGAGGAATTTGAGGTTTCGTCATCAGTGGGAGCTCCAATTACAGATTTAGTAGCAGCAGAACGAGTGGTGGCTTGGCAAGGTAGAACTTCCTGTTGGTTCTGCTCATTTTCTATGACACACCCTGGTTGAGAAATAATGATATTAGGTAAGACAGTTCCTTCAGCTTAATCATTTCCTAGCAGAATATCAGCTTTCTCACAAGGCAAATCTCTATCCAGTAAGGCTACTTCAGTTCTTCCAGTAAAGTAAGGGCAATCTATATACATATTAACCACAGGTAACACTAATTTACTGCATAAATCAGTGATGGTAACATATTTATTAGTAGGCTGGGTCAGAGGTTTCAATTTACCACTTACTATAGTGTGTGACGATCCTGTGTCCCTTAAAAACTTTACAGGGTGATTATTGACAGTACCAGAACAAAGGAAATCCGAGAAGTCATTTGTGACTTTAGAACAATGGAGAGCAATCTTTCTTTGGCTTTTGCTCTGTGTAGTCTCTGGTCTGTTCCCTGCTGTTTGCTGAGAAGGTTGCATAACCTTAGAAAATTGACATCGGGGGTTAGGACAGTCTTTTATGGCATGTCCCTTCTGTTTACAGAAGGAACAATATATATTTATACTTGCCTGATCTGTAGAGTTATGTTTCTTTACCTTATGGACAAGGTGATATTCATCAGCAAGAAGAGCCGCTTTCTTCACCTCCTTCTCCTGCCGTTCTCTGATGTACATAGAAATGTTGGAAGGAATTCTCCTCAAAAATTCCTCTAGTACCATTAAGTTCTGTAATAGTTCAAAGGTAGTTATGTTTTTAGAGTCTAGCCATTTTTTTAACTTTTGATTTGACCTGAAAAAATTCCATATAATTTTGGGTGGTTCCTTTAATAGAGTTCCTGAACATTTGTCTATACCCTTCAGCTGTAATAGTATAGGCATCAAGGACAGCTTTCTTCAGAACATAGTAATCTCGTTCCTCTAACATTTGCGAAGCTATATGAGAAGCCTTGCCTTTCAGTGCACTCTGAATGAGTAGAACATATTGTTCTTCTGGCCAATGCAAGGTTGTGGCTCTGTCCTCAAAAATACCAAAGAACACATCTGGTTCTTTTTCATCAAACGGGGGTTGTAGTTTAAGAGCCTTAGTGAGAGAGAAACATTCGCCAAGCTCTCTCTCTTTACCTTTCTCGGTCAACCTGATATTGGCTAACTGTCCCTCCATATTTATCTTTTCTTCTCTTTCCTGTCGTTCCAAGGCTATCAGCCTTTCTTTTTGCTCATATTCATCTTGACGAACTGTCTTCTTCTCTCTCTCCAATTTAAGCTGCAACTTGAGCTTCACCAATTCTGGATCCTCTATAGCCTTAGCTTCACCTTTCCCTAATGTAAGGGGCTGAAGGGAAGCAGTTTCTTCTGATGAAACGGAAGCTTTGGCTACCTGGAAATCCAAAACTCTACCCAACAGTTCCGCTTTCACCATGGAGGGCAATAGAGGAATCCCCGCTTGTTCAGCAGTCTTTCGCAGGTCGTTTTTCTTTGCATCTTTCAACGATAAGAGGTGCCCCTGAGGGTCTCAAAAAACTTTTCTACGTTGAAAGACATGGTGGATCACATAAAGCACTTTTGGTCCACTACGAGCACTTTCCGAGTCACCGAATCACTGTATCACTATCGCTAAAACACTAAATCACCAAAGGCTAAACCGCAGAAGTATTAAAGCTCTATCCTTTTATGGTTGATTCACCGAATCACTAAGCACTAGGGCAACAAATCACCGAATCACTAACAGTAGGTCAATAAATCACCGAATCACTAACACGAGGTCAATAAATCACCGAATCACTAACACGAGGTCAATAAATCACCGAATCACTAACACGAGGTCAATAAATCACTGAATCACTAGCACTGTCAATAAATCACCGAATCACTAA
>NC_090730.1:30098238-30109394 GCF_036898095.1 Palaemon carinicauda
CTAATATGTTGCATATTTCCTTTTTTTCATTCGTTAGCCGTCCTTCAATTCTTAGAGGGCCTATTTCTATTCTCCTTTTATTCATCTTTTTTGCATAGGAGTAAAGTACTTTGGGGTTTCTTTTTATATTTTGAAGTGTCCTTTCTTCTAAGTCCCTTTTTTCATTTTCTTTCGACTGCATAATCTTTTGTTCTGCATTTTCTATCTTACATTTTATTTCCCTCATTTTCCACACATTTTTTTTCTTTTGCAAGATTTTTCTTCCACTTTTTAATTTTCTGAAATAAGATCCTTCTGTCTCTTGGTATGCACGTCTTTTGTTTATTGTTTTTTTTCGGCACATATTTTTCAACAATTTTCTCCAGTATTTTGTACAGTATATCCGTATTCACCTGTATATTATCACTTATAAATACATTTTTCCATTCTTTATTCAGTTCTTCATTTATTTCTGACCATTTTATATTCTTACTGTAAAAGTTTTGTGCTTTTATTAATTCTGTGATCACTTGCTTTGGAATGAACTATCAATTCTATGACATTGTGGTCTGAAATTCCCGTGTTATACACTATTATTTCTTTAACATAATTCACCTCATTCACAAATACTAGATCTAGGACATTTTCCTTTCTTGTTGGAATGTGGTTTATTTGTTGCATATTATGTTCTAATAGCATATCTTGAAGCTTTTCAAATTGCCTCTTATCTTCTGCGCTACTATTACTCTCTTTTTTATATGTTTACATACAACCACTTTCTTCTATCCGTTCTTTCCAATCCACGAAAGGAAAGTTAAAATCTCCGGATAGGAGTATATTCCAGTCTTTATGGTTTCTACATATATCATCTATTTTTTCTATTATTATGTCAAACTCCTTAGTATTTGGGGGTCTGTAAACTACAATGTTCACTAGTTTTTCAAATTCAAATTCTACCGCAATCAATTCACATTCTGTGTTACTGTATTTTTCACAGACTTTTCCTTGATTTATGTCTCTTCCATATATTGCGGTTCCCCCTTGATTCCTATTTTTTCTGTCTGATCTATAAGTTTGGAAACCCTTTATCTGGTCATCACTGCCAGTCTCTTGGGAATACCATGTTTCACTTATATTTAATATATCTATTTTTTCAATTTGGGTTAGTTCTTCTAGGAACTATATTTTCCTTTTAGAGTTACTCGTTACTAAACCCTGTGCATTCATCACTATTATGGTTTGTGTCTCAATTCCATTATTTAATATTGGTAATAATATGGATTCTCCCATGCTTCCTTCCTGTTCTGATATGATGTTCTTTTCTTCATTTCTCGGAATTCTGCCATTAAAAAATCCAACTTTTCCATAATATTTGTTCTTTCGCCTTCATACTTATTTTTGTGTGTAAACCTGCAATTATCTCCATATCTGCACCAACCCTTGGCATTATATATGCATTCTTGGTAGTTGGGCTCTATTTGTGGAGCTTTAGGTTGAAAGGCCTTTTTTGGTGCATAATGCGGTATATACGCGGTCTGCTTTTTTGTTTCTTTTTTTGTTTCATTTTTGTTTTTCTTTTCAGTTTGCTGAGTTTTCTTACTCTCATTCATAGTTGCAGGATGCATATATCGACATTTTTTGTTGAAACTGCATCCTTTTCCTTCTTTTAGGGTTTTGCATATTTTTGGATGGAGATCTCTGCATTCGTCTCCATATCCGTCTAAATACGCACATTTACCATATATTTCATAATTATGGCATATCTTTGGATGCTTGTAAAAGCATCTTTCGCCAAATTTGCAATTCCCTCTTTTCAGCCTATTACAGACTATATCTTTCTTTTCTTTTTTTTTCTTGTTCTTGCTCTTCCCTAAAAGTATGTAGGTCCGGGTAGAGTCTCTTGGGTCTATTATTTGTTTCCATCTGATAATTTATTTCTTCATAAGTATGTTGTTGGATGGCATCATAAGTTATATCAATGATTTCCTCTGCATCCTTACACATATCTTGTTCATTTTTCTCTTCTTCTTCTTCTTCTTCTTCTTCTTCTTCTTCTTCTTCTTCTTCTTCTTCAACTAATTGCAGCTTTAGTCTCGACTTAATTATATTTTCTATCCAGACTAAGCATGTTGAGCAGAATACCTTTGTGTCTCTATTTTTTATTTTTTGCTGTATTTCAGCACATGTGGGGTGTGTTGGAACATTACAGGCATTACATTTTCTAATCAGTTGTTGAGGATTATTAATGGAATACCATATCTTACATGTATTACACCATTTTGGCATTCTTTTTCCCAATGCATCAATCAGCATATTTACCATATTGGACTTGTTATTGTTCTTTGATGGAATGTGTTGATTGATGTAGACTTTCTTTTTAAGTCTTTAACACTTGGATTTTCTTTGGAATTTCTTCAATTATTTTACTGCTGTTTTCCGCAGATTTGTTCCAGTCTATTGGATCATATTGTTTCAATATGTCTGCGAATATTTTTCCGTCACACTGGTTGGAGTTGTTAGTGACATCTGTCGTCAATCGGTCGAGCTCCTGTTTCGCCAACTCATGAAATTTGCCTTTGCTGACTCCAGCGATATCTCTCCACGAGTTGCCTGTGTTATACAATGCCATCTTGGTCAGATTTTTATTAATTCACAAGATAACTATCCTATGCCGACGATTTATCTCACTTTTCTGCCCTCAAACTAATCACCGACTATTCACGAAAACTTGTAGCTATATTTCACTCGATAGCCTTTTTGTTATCCGCGTTAAATCAGGATATTTTTAGGGACACACAAGTGTTCACTTCACCGGCATACAAATACAACTCAGAGAGTTTGTTACTTGGCATTCAATTAATGATAAATTTCACACATTTTTACGTGTTTTTCATATTCAAAAAAACCGTATATATTTTTTATACATTAAAGTCTGGATTATCTTAACGACCTCGGGATCAGAGCCCCAGACGAAATCACACAAAGACAAGAGCTTGGCTCCGGCCGGGAATCGAACCCTGTTCGGCAAGCTTGTACAGACAGTGACTAACCCACTAGGCCACGAAGAAAGATAGAAGTCAATGACAATTCTTCTGTACTTATACCTGTCGAATTCAGGTATTTTGTACTTAGAATTGAAATCAACCAATCTTCACCATCGTAGCTAATTGGTAGTTTGTTACTTGGCATTCAATTAATGATAAATTTTGCACATTTTTACGTGTTTTTCATATTCAAATAAGCCATATATATTTTTGATACATTAATGTCTGGATTCTCTTGACGACCTCGTGATCAGAGCCCCAGGTGAAATTACACAAAGACAAGAGCTTGGCTCTGGCCGGGAATCGAACCCTGGTCGGCAAGCTTGTACAGACAGTGACTAACCCACTTGGCCTCAAAGAAAGATAAAAGTCAATGACAATTCTTCTCTACTTATACCTGTCGAATTCAGGTATTTTGTACTTAGAATTGAAATCAACCCATCTTCACCATCGTAGCTAATTGGTAGTTTGTTACTTGGCATTCAATAATGATAAATTTGGCAAATTTTTAAGTGTTTTTCTTATTCAAATAAGCCATATATATTTTTGATACATTAATGTCTGGACTCTCTTAACGACCTCGGGATCAGAGCCCCAGGCGAAATCACACAAAGACAAGAGCTTGGCTCCGGCCGGGAATCAAACCCTGGTCGGCCAGCTTGTACAGACAGTGACTAACCCACTTGGCCACGAAGAAAGATAAAAGTCAATGACAATTTTTCTGTACTTATACCTGTCGAATTCAGGTATTTTGTACTTAGAATTGAAATCAACCCATCTTCACCATCAAAGCTAATTGGTAGTTTGTTACTTGGCATTCAATTAATGATAAATTTTGCACATTTTTACGTGTTTTTCATATTCAAATAGCCATATATATTTTTGATACATTAATGTCTGGATTCTCTTAACGACCTCGGGATCAGAGCCCCAGGCGAAATCACACAAAGACAAGAGCTTTGCTCCGGCCGGGAATCGAACCCTGGTCGGCAAGCTTGTACAGACAGTGACTAACCCACTTGGCCACGAAGAAAGATAGAAGTCAATGACAATTCTTCTGTACTTATACCTGTCGAAGTCAGGTATTTTGTACTTAGAATTGAAATCAACCAATCTTCACCATCGTAGCTAATTGGTAGTTTGTTACTTGGCATTCAATTAATGATAAATTTTGCACATTTTTACGTACAAAATTTATCATTAATTGAATGCCAAGTAACAAACTACCAATTAGCTACGATGGTGAAGATGGGTTGATTTCAATTCTAAGTACAAAATACCTGAATTCGACAGGTATATGTACAGAAGAATTGTCATTGACTTTTATCTTTCTTCGTGGCCAAGTGGGTTAGTCACTGTCTGTACAAGCTGGCCGACCAGGGTTCGATTCCCGGCCGGAGCTAAGCTCTTATCATTGTATGATTTCGCCTGGGGCTCTGATCCCGAGGTCGTTAAGAGAATCCAGACATTAATGTATCAAAAATATATATTACTTATTTGAATATGAAAGACACGTAAAAATGTGCAAAATTTATCATTAATTGAATGCCAAGTAACAAACTACCAATTAGCTACGATGGTGAAGATGGGATAATTTCAATTTTGAGTACAAAATACCTGAATTCGACATGTATAAGTACAGAAGAATTGTCATTGACTTTTATCTTTCTTCGTGGCTAAGTTGGTCAGTCACTGTCTGTACAAGCTTGCTGACCAGGGTTCGATTCTGGCCGGAGCCAAGCTCTTGTCTTTGTGTGATTTCGCCGGGGGCTCTGATCCCGAGGTCGTTAAGAGAATCCAGACTTTAATGTATCAAAATTATATATGGCTTATTTGAATATGAAAAACACGTAAAAATGTGCAAAATTTATCATTAATTGAATGCCAAGTAACAAACTACCAATTAGCTACGATGGTGAAGATGGGTTGATTTCAATTCTAAGTACAAAATACCTGAATTCGACAAGTATAAGTACAGAAGAATTGTCATTGACTTCTATCTTTCTTCGTGGCCAAGTGGGTTACTCACTGTCTTTACAAGCTTGCCGACCAGGGTTCGATTCCGGCCGGAGCCAAGCTCTTGTCTTTGTGTGATTTCGCCTGGGGCTCTGATCCCGAGGTCGTTAAGAGAATCCAGACATTAATGTATAAAAAATATATATGGCTTATTTGAATATGAAAAACACGTAAAAATGTGCAAAATTTATCATTAATTCAATGCCAAAAACAAAGTACCAATTAGCTACTATGGTGAAGATGGGTTGATTTCAATTCTAAGTACAAAATACCTGAATTCGACAAGTATAAGTACAGAAGAATTGTCATTGACTTCTATCTTTATTCGTGGCCAAGTGGATTAGTCACTGTCTGTACAAGCTTGCCGACCAGGGTTCGATTCCCGGCCGGAGCCAAGCTCTTGTCTTTGTGTGATCTCGCCTGGGGATCTGATCACGAGGTCGTTAAGAGAATCCAGACATTAATGTATCAAAAATATATATGGCTTATTTGAATATGGGAGTATGTATACAGGAAAATCAGAAGATAAATAATTGTTTTTAACCTGGTCAATAAGCACTCTATGTGGAAGCATGAGTTTTAGGGTGACAGCATGTCCATGAATTTGTAGGAGAGATTAATTTGCCGTTGTGACCACAGGTTTTCACGGTAATGGCTTTCAATGTTTGATTGTGTGGCTATGCATATTTTCTAATATACCTTTTACTTGGGATTTATGTTACTTTATAGCCTTACTAATCTGTGACGACAAAGAATGAACCTTGCCGGTACGTGTGCCAGACTGTTATCCTAGAATTTATAAATTCAGTCCTGCTAGTTGTGTGATGAAGTACTTTTTTTTATAATTATTATTCTAAGTAGCCTTCAAATGCAGGTTATCGTGAGCACAAAATAAGTTTTTTTTTATAGATGATTCAACAAGGGGAATGTCATAGTTGCCTCAGAATTGACTGACTAAAGTGGCGCACAAAGGTCGTTTATTACGAATATATTTGATATCTTCACACCTTGAATTGGGAGTGGAGATTTTATCTCTGAAAATATTATGAACATTATATGATACCTTATTAGATATGCTTCTCTTATCAATTAATAACGAATGCAATCATAGAATTTATTGGTATTTATCAAACTAGAATGAAAACCTTGTTTTCATTTTTATTTAGAGTTTATAAAGAAATTCTCAGTCAAACAGGATTTTTCATCAAATGTTGGAATTGATAAAATGGTCTCCCTGGCTAACTCCTATCTCAATCAGAATTTTCTCACTATCGGTAGTTTTAGAATTAGTGTATTTCCTTTTTAGATATCTAAACATGTTCTAACATTAGATTCACCTATTACTTGTCCTTGAGGGGCTTTCATTCCTGTATATATATATATATATATATATATATATATATATATATATATATATATATATATATATATATATATATATATATATATATATATATATATATATATATATATATATATATATATATATACATATATATATATATATACACACTCTCGCGCGCATTTGCCACTGACTGCCCCAATGCCAAGAAAACGTGGACAGAAGAGAAAAAACTGATATGGACAAATCAGGCTCATCAACATCTGGTTCTTCAACACCATTCATGAGGTCATGCACATGTCTACTGGACTAAAAATAATGTTTCTTCTGTCAGAGTAGTTATGATGAACAATTCTGTCTGGTAAGAACGGCCAGCGTTGTAAAATCAATTAATAGAGCTGTTGAAAGATGCAATAATGATATACTGAAAACATTCATTACACTAGGGTGTGTGCATGTAATTGATATTCAGTACCACAAAACCTGATGGACACCGTATGTTTTCTATGAACAGCGAGAAGCCAGCACAACTGGAAGTAGAACAAGCCACAAAGAATCTTTGCTACAATAGGCAAATCTGCTTAAGTTGATTACTCTCGTTGACGCCTAAACAGAACGAGGCATACCAACTTATGGAAGATATCAAAGCCACAGGAAGTTTGGAAAATTACGTACTTACATACATTAGAAAGTGGCTGAAAGAAAAGATCCTCACTGCCTTGCTACACTTTAAGTCTTTTTTTTCAAAAGATTCAAACGAAGCCAGATATTCTCTTCTTTATTCTTTATGGGCATGTGGTGAAATCATGGTTCATTCTGCGATGGAGAGCCAAGATGTTAAAAAGGAAATCATGCAGACAACATACAGAGAAGCACGGGTGATAAGGAAAGTTGCCACCAGCTTTACCAAGATAGACAAGGAAGGATACAAGAACCATAGAGGTCCCCAGTGACATCCATAAGGATCGAACTGAACTGTATAGCACTACCTTCTGGATCATGATAAGACCTGTGAACAATGTGGAATCTCAAAAGACAACCCAAGTTTTTGACAGAACAGCGCTCATAGTGACCCAGAACATCATTTATGGATTCAAATCCAAGCAACAGCTCAACTTCAAGACGAAGGGAGACCCAGCTACATTCAAGCTACCCTATGTATGAGAAAATCTACCAATCCTTGGTCAGGCTCTGACTGTTTATCCCGACACCTGCAACAAAATGATGATGGATCTCTTAATTACACATGTTTAATATGTCCATTATGCCTATGCCTTTCTAACTGAAACACATCTGGCCAATGCTGTTGTATACAACCCACGAGAGTTCCAAGGTCTGTATGTATCACCATTATTGTGTTCTTCACAATAGCTAACTATCTAGCAGCAAAGACTCTAAAGTACAATAGTACATCATACAAACTGGTCATGTCCTCTTCTTCAGGGCATACAAAGAGCAAAAAAGACTTCCTATTCCAGGACAATAATCAACAAGCAGACACACTGTTATCTACCACCCTGTCCTGGCTGAGTGTGACTTCTATTATATATACCATACAGTATTGTTACAGCATTCTTGCAGTTTGCTAAGAACACATGAAAAAATCACATTATATATTACCATTGCTTAGAAAGTAGACGAATGAGTGGGAGTTCAATGTTATATTCACAGGTTACGGTGTTTGTATTATAGCTACCAGCTATTTATACCATATGGAAATATTAATGAAACGTTAAGAAGACAGTTGGCTCTTTTTTGCAGAATACCGTACATATACAGTATATACTCATGTGTGTGTGTGTTAACACATATATCATCCTTCTTTCATCAAGGTTTGAGAGAAGAGACTATCTTCGATCGCTGTGTCATTTTCAAACGATGATACCCTTTCAAAAGAATCAACATATTGCCGAATAAATGCACATCTATACATGTAAGCTTGTTTATTCATGCATAAAAAAAAAAAAAAACATTAGTCAGATTGTTTGGAAAAAAAAATTCAGAATCCTGAAGCGTGCTTCAGACTTGTAATATTGAAATATTCGACATAATTTTGTCAATATTATTATGCTTATTGGATTCCTATAATTGATCGAATCACGTTTTTAAAATGTTTAGTTTATTCCAACCGTCTCCATAATATTTGGGTAAGACTTTTTTTTTTTATTATTTGGAGATAACACGCTTGCTTTTATACACGAGCTTTTAATATCAATTCGTACGCTTTGCCTAGTTGATTAATCCGGATGTTAATTTTAGTGTATTCTTTATAAAATAGTTTATACCAACATTACTGTTTGGTCCAGATCTATTATTCATCTGTTTCCTTTGTTTTAATGTTGCGTTTGCTAACTCTGTGCTCTTTTACTCTCCTTTATATCAGGGTTTGTACGTTATTGCCTAAGCCAAAGTTATTTTTCTCCCTTTTTTCATGTGTTTGTACCCTTGCATTGTCTGACTTTTTTATCTTATTTTCGGCTGTTGTTCTGATTCAGAGAATCCTGTATCAGCGTAAGTATTATTTGCAGGTTTTTTTTTTTTTTTTTTTTTTTTTTTTTTTTTTTTTTTTTTTTTTTTGGAATAACGTTACAAAGGAGTTCATGCGAGCACTATTAAGTTTGATGTATTGTTTCCCAAATTCACTTCATGACACATACCACGGAAATAGGTTTTGTTCAGGTCTCTCATTTATTCATCAACTTGACTGATGCGTCATTTTCTGGTGTGCAGAAATGCTTGCATGAGTTCGCATTCGAAAATTTTATTTTGCAAGTAAAGGAGATGATTGCAAGAAAATTTCAATAGTGGAAATCAGAAATGGCATTGAATAACTCCATTTCTATTCATGTAAAATCGCCTTGTTTTATTTTTCCTACCTGATGTTAAAAGATATATTTTATGACATATTTACTGGAGTTTAATTTACCCGCGTATACAACAGCTGTGTGTGTAAGTATGTGTGTATGTGTGTATGTATGTCTGTGTGTGTACTATATACATACATAGATAGATCCTTATATATGTATAAAATATACATTTACATATACATATTAATCTATTTATTACTATATGTTTCCTATATTTTGGAGCAATGGAGAAAGATAGAAGGAATCCTGAAAGAGCAATACCTTCAGTGACGTTGATTCCACTTTGTTACATTTGCATTTAGTATGTGGCGGCTGTGGTGAGATTCACCCGAATGGTATAGTGTGAATTTAGACATTTTTAAAGGCAGAAAACAACAAATTTTTCGGTATCTTCTTGATCGGTATTAAAAAGAGACAATTACGTTCCTGTGGGAGTGTAATTATCACTTACCTAGAAACACCAGTCCGTAAAATGATCACGTCCAAGGTCAATGAAAGTTATAAAAGTTTTGTGGAAGCAGGAGCGGATTATTCGATATGTTGTTCTAAACCTTCTGGAAATTGTAATGCGGATTGTCTGAAAAATAAATTCATAATGTTTTCGATAAAACATGAGTTACTGAATTGGAGAGCATATTTCGTCCTGTAAGAAAATTATATGAACTTGGTGACATTTAGGATTAATGACTTGTTTATGACTTACTAATATTAGGCAGTCTTGGTTAGGATAGTGCGCTCTTGAAACTCTATTACATAAAAAAGGAAACACCAAATTCTTAAATTTAGGTTCTTAATACCCAAGTGCTTAAGAACAAAGATGATACAAAATTGGTCTGTCTAGCTTGACATGAGGTCGGTGTCTACAATGTCATAATATGGCCAATTCAGCGATATTCCTAATGTTGATATGTTATAGGCGAGAGAATTGAATGCTACATTTCACATTTTCAAAAAATAATCAGATTATGCTTATATAGAATGATTTTTTCACTAATGCATCCAATAAATTGTTATCAAATTAATTAGCATTTATTTCTCATTAACTTGTAATTACTATAAGCATTTAAATATGTGTCTCGCGTAAGTCAAATGCAAAGGTTGATGAATAAATATAAAGGAAAATAGCAATAGATGAGATGTTGCTAGAAAACAAAAATAATCATCCATCCACAGACATAAACACTACTAAGCGATGCTGTTTAGTATTATGATAATCAACTTTACAAATCCTGCATGACCAGTCAAATACTTTTCAAAGATACGAAGATAACTGTAAATCCTTAAAAAAAAAATAATAATAATGAATTTAAAGGGGTGGGGGACCTAGATAGCTTTGATGATCGTAAGAGGGAGTTGGCAAAATACTTAAAAAATCTGTTCAGAATACGATATATAACTTTTCTTAAGGTGAATAATGTCAAATTAGCATTTACATAATTATTCTATGTGTGTGCAACTTGTCATAAAATGACGTTTAAATAATAGGATTGGTATGCATACACATACACAGATTCGTCCCATCCTACCCCTCGCCTTTTACTACCTACTTCCTCAGCCTGTGAGCGTGACTAGAAAGGAATATATATATATATATATATATATATATAGTATATATATATATATATATATATATATATATATATATATATATATATATATATATATATATACATAGTCATTTGTTATTTTATATGGGAGAGATGAAAAATATCCCTTGCCCAGTGAATGTAAAATATTTTAGAAAAATGCTCTTGGAAATAATGTCAATAATAATTAGTAGTAAGAATCTGCCAACCATTTTGAGAATAGTTCCAATAGAAGGGACAGTAAGGAAGAGCTATAGATAACATATTGAAGAACCGTTCTTCCGGCAATATTAAAAAGTAAAACAATGGGGACATGTGGATT
>NC_090730.1:30109894-30114894 GCF_036898095.1 Palaemon carinicauda
CTCTCTCTCTCTCTCTCTCTCTCTCTCTCTCTCTCTCTCTCTCTCTCTTAATACTTCCTCATGTAGACTATAACAATTACTTCACGCTTGGCACAACTAAGTCCAAAGGTGACGGATACAACATGAAATTATAAAGACACAACACTACTCTATGTGTAATTTCTTTACATACAAAATAGCAAATACACAGAACAGACTTTCAGCAGATGCAGTGAACAGAAACACGGCAAGCGAAGTCAAGAATAAGTTAGACAAGATCATATACACACTTCAAACAAACTAATTCACACAACCCAAGAGCAATGTAGTTTCCGCTGATTTACTAAAAAGGTCTTTGAGACATCCAAAATCCTTGTAACTCTCTGGTGCCCGATTTATCAGTTTTATGCCTCTCTCTCTCTCTCCTCTCCTCTCTCTCTCTCTCTCTCTCTCTCTCTCTCTCTCTCTCTGACCCGAGTTATTCGTCCTATCTCTCTCTGAACCGATTTATTCTCTCTCTCTCTCTCTCTCTCTCTCTCTCTCTCTCCTCTCTCTCTCTCTCTCTCTCTCTCTCTCTCTCTCTCTCTCTGTCTCTCTCTTCTCTCTCTCTCTCTCTCTCTCTGATCTTCTTCCAACTTCAATGCTCCCCAATAACTGCATTACAGCTTATATATCAACTATAACCTAATAATATCGAGGAAAGTAAGTTAAGGACTGAAGAAGATTCGGCTCTTTTGTAATTTGCAACAAGGAGGGGCCTTTGCCAAATGACAACGATCCTAATTAATGGCTCCTAAAAATACATTCCTAATCTTGTTTATCTTGAAGATCAAGGGATTCTGCGGCTGATGAATTTTCCTGTTTGTGAGGAATATTTGATGTAACTCGAGGGGATTTGAGGTCTGTCAGCTTCCCCTTGTGCTTCTTTCGAAGGCGGAAGAAGGCGTGTGCTTCTTTTAATATTTTGGATCTTGGATCACTCTTTTGAATGTTGATATTGTGAACATTATTTATAATCCCTGGCCTGTGAATACGATTATATAATGGTTTCCACAATCCTTAGTACGTGTTCCATATTTGGAAGGTTAGAATCACATTCCGCCGTTTTACTTTTTTCTACTGAAAGCTTGCTGAAATTTACTTCAGAAAAAGGATATACGAATACCGGGTACTTATGGTTGGAAGAGTTTTATCTCTCTCTCTCTCTCTCTCTCTCTCTCTCTCTCTCTCTCTCCTCTCTCTCTCTCTCTCCTCTCTCTCTCTCTCTCTCTCTCTCTCTCTATTTTTCTTTTGTAACAATAGTTTTAGAGCGGCTTAGTCTTCTTACAAGCAGTCAGGTGAGCAGCTGAGGGGCTTTGAGGGAGACATCAAATGAGAAGTGAAGGAGGTAGATAAAAGGCGGCAGATTATTCAAATTTTCAGGTTAAATGTTCTTGAAAATATTACCTGTAAGAGATGTTATTACATGTATTTAGTAATCATTTATATGTTTACTTAATCTATTTAAGTCATGACAAGCAAAGCACAAAATAAAGAGGAAAGAATTTTACATTCCCTCCTGGTAATTGGAAATATGCATTATTCTCCTTATTTTCAAGGACTGTTGAATTAATTTCTTGCGTTATCTCTAAATTAGGATACAGTATCTCAGAGCGACCGTTTTTTTTTTGCAAAAAAATAACTTTTTGAAGAATTTACGTCCCCAATATAGGTTAGTATTTAACGAAACATTTCTTTTTTTATATTTTTTATTTTTTTTTATTTTAGGTCATGCAAAGGCGGTATAGAAAATTCCTTTACGTTGAAATGAAGTTGAAAAAAAGTATCTGGAATCTTTTATTGAATAAGGAAAAATGCGATTCGCAGGCTGAATGGAAATGTCTTTGACCTGAATAATTTCCGACTTTACAAGTGAAACAAAAAATGTGAAAAAGTATATGAATATCTACATGTTCTCGAACATCGCCATTTTTTCTTAATGCTTTTCGTGTTTTGGAAGAGGGAAAAGTAAGTTCAAGGTTCAAATTTCAAAGACTTTTGACTTTTTCATCAGCCATTTAAATATATACGGAGAGGAAAAGGGGAAATTAGAGGTGGAAGTAATGGTGATTCAGGTTAGAAATTAAATTGCTTGTTTTTCCAATATCTTGATAATATTTTTCTATTTGCAAGATGTAATAGAAATTATATACAATACAACATTTGAATTAAGACTAACATGGGAATAATCCTGCAGGGATAAATAAAAACGGATATTACAAAAAAATGATCTACATAAAGATAATATCCAAATTATCCGGATGAAAATGGTATATTCCATTGTAATCCCTTTACATATAAAATTAATTACGTATTAATATCACATCCCTGTGATTGAAAATATGTTGTGATGTATTACAGACATAATTCTTAAAATTAACGAACCTAAGTATAAATCTAAACCATCTTTATATATTTATTATAAATTTTTAGGTACTTTTGAGAGAAAAAAAAAAATATTGTTTGCTGCTAATGTATTTTTCAACATGCCTCGCATTTTCTCATCTTTTTTTAGGAATAATATTTTATGAAAGCTCGGAAAAATAGCATGTATTGTTTATCAGGAGAATTGTTTTAAGGTTTTATAAAACAGTACACAGAATAACCACTGTATGATTACAAAATGAATCCTATTTAGTCGAGAATATCCCAAACTTTTTAATTTTCTTTCTTTTTGCATGACACTTAAGTTTTCAACATGCAGAGGAACCATCAAAGCCACTTTATCGGGACATTGATGAAAAAGTGTCAGGCATTTCTGACAAAGAAAGAACAAATATAAAAATAAGGGAATGTACCAAAATGATTTTGACATGAAACATTTTCTCTGTAAAGAAAAAAACAAGCGAAAAGTAAAGAATGGAATGAAAAAGAGAAAAAAGTATATATTTTTTAAAGCAGCATCATTTTTGCAGAGTACTTTCGTGTAGACAAAAATGTAAATATTTTATGTTCAGGGGAATTTTCATTAGTCATGCTTTTGACACAGAAAGAAATAAGAGTGAAGGAATATATACACCAATTCGAAAATTGCGAGTTTTGGAAAATGTTCATATACCTTATTTTATTCACACAGTTTTCTCTCGAGAATATATGTCTATATACTCCATTTACTTCTAACAATTTGATAAAGACTTTCATCTACCACTCATTCATCCAATACTTCTTTCAAACTCTAAGAATTTCTCTATCCCCCTGTTGGTTTAGCGTCGGACATGTGTGAAAGGTGGAATTTAATACTTACTCCTCAAAAACGAAATTTATCATTGCCTGGTTAAAAATTAAATTTAAAAGGCTTTTGTACGTTATATATATATATATATATATATATATATATATATATATATATATATATATATATATATATATATATATATATATATATATGATAATTTTATACATTTATACGTGTTTTCCAGATATAATCATACATACATACATACATATACCAAAGGCACTTCCCCCAATTTTGGGGGGTAGCCGACAACAACAAGAAACAAAACAAAAAGGGGACCTCTACTCTCTACGTTCCTCCAGCCTAACCAGGGACTCAGCCGAGTTCAGCTGGTACTGCTAGGGTGCCACAGCCCAACCTCCCACATTTCCACCACAGATGAAGCTTCATACTGCTGAGTCCCCTACTGCTGCTACCTCCGCAGTCATCTAAGGCACCGGAGGAATCAGCAGGGCCTACCGGAACTGCGTCACAATCGCTCGCCATTCATTCCTATTTCTAGCACGCTCTCTTGCCTCTCTCACATCTATCCTCCTATCACCCAGAGCTTTCTTCACACCATCCATCCACCCAAACCTTGGCCTTCCTCTTGTACTTCTCCCATCAACTCTTGCATTCATCACCTTCTTTAGCAGACAGCCATTTTCCATTCTCTCAACATGGCCAAACCATCTCAACACATTCATATCCACTGTAATCATATAAGCCATAAATACCTCCTAATATCGGATTCCCTCTACCTCGTGATTAGAGATCCAAGGGGGAATCAACTTTATGGTAATAGCTTCTAGTCGGCCAAGGAATCGAACCCGGGCCCAAGAAACTGAGGTTCCAGTCACCCTCTTTGTGGCTAAATGGTAAGTTACTGGAACCTCAGTTTCTTGGGCCTGGGTTCGATTCCCTGACCGACCAGAAGCTATTATCATTAAGTTAATTCCCCCGTTGGGTCTTTGAACCCTAGGCAGAGGGGATCCGATATTAAGATTAATTTATGGATATATATATATATATATATATATATATATATATATATATATATATATATATATACATACAATATATATATATATATATATATATATATATATATATATATATATATATATATATATATATATATATATGTTTGTATATATGTATATATATATATATATATATATATATATATATATATATATATATATATATATATATATATATATATATATATATATATATGTGTGTGTGTGTGTGTGTCTGTGTCTGTGTGTCTGTGTGTGTGTGTGCATTTCTGGTTTTTTTGTGGGAAGGATTACTATAATTAATCAAATCGAACCAGTTATTCAGTAGATCTATGAATTTAGCTATCTCATGCCAGATTTTGGATAAAATCAACGATTTTTCCCTCCGGAAATATTAGGGCATTGCTATATTATTTTGGGACAGTGTTTGATCTCCAAATTTTAATCTTTTTCATTTAAGTCTTGACACATTAAGGTGATTCTAAGTCAATTTCAACTCTAGGTTGTATTCATATTCACCCTTATTTAACATTTCTTGTTTGCAAATAGGTGAAATAAACCAATGTTCAAAATAGGTTTTTCTTACTAATTAAACATGTCACTAGGATTATCAAATACAAATTCGTAGCTATCTTAAGGGTATTTAAAAGAAACTTTACCCTGAATCTGAGCCTTTTTTTTTATATTTTCAAGTTCACCGGTCCCAAGTACTTTACAAGAACTACAGCACTAAATTCCACTTCCTC
>NC_090730.1:30129894-30154894 GCF_036898095.1 Palaemon carinicauda
CCACACCCCTTATCAACTCAACTCAAGCAGATAAATGTACTCATTTACATCTTTCGTGTAGTGGGATGGGAGAAGTCCACCACCCAGAAATAGTAAGTCAAGTGTTGTAACACTATCCTTGCCAAGAAATGCTGATTGCACATTTTGTATGCAATTGTGAATATGCTGGCGAGCATTGCCTTGTATATACCTGGGTGTACCTTTTCTGTATCCACTGCCGTTGACTCTATTTTTAGTCCTAGTTCAAGTGCTATATGTGTAATATTTCAAAATGTAGAAGAGGAATGAAACAATGATTAAGAATTCCTGATAAAACAGACCATGTTGGCTTATCGTTGTTGAAAGGAAATGTACATTTGACGAAGAATATTTTTTAAAACAGACATGCTGCTGTTCAAACTAACACCGTGCACATTAATATTTTCATTTATTGTGGATTTACTCTTTGTTTTTTTATTTGCAACTGAAACATAATGCGTTTCCTTGCTGAGGGAGAAATCTACTTTATGATTATCTTTTTTTTTTGTACCATTTATGAGAAAAAAAATAGTATTTTCATTCGTCAATTTCCGCTTGGTAGTTACATTTCCCCTTCCAAGTTTGCTCCGTCATATCATTGATCTGAATGGAATCGAAAGAAAAGGTCGTTGCTTTCATTTCTCTATTGAACCAAATGGTCTTTGTTGATGTTATTTTAAACTTAGTTTCCGTTTTATATTTTTTCACTTCTTTTTAACTTCCCGAAAGAAAAAAAAAACATTAATACAAGTAAGAAAACACCAGACCTACCAGTAATAATAATAATAATAATAATAATAATAATAATAATAATAATAATAATAATAATAATAATAATAATAATAATAATAATAATAATAATAATAATAATTATTATTATTATTATTATTATTATTATTATTATTATTATTATTATTATTATTATTATTATTATTATTATCATTATCATGCTTTTGGCAGGCTTACTGGTTTTCCTATTTCGTATCCCTTGATAGCATTTCGTAGAAGTCAATGGTCGGCAGCTTTTGGTAAATCCGTTATCAGAGAAACTCAGCCACTTCTCCTTCCCTCTTTGGTTGTCGGTTGTCATAAAACGCAACAAATAGCTACTGAGGTAAGATAATGTTTGAAGTATTTACATATCATTTTGGGATAATAGTATTTCTAGGTATTGGATATAGGCTAAAGTTTGAAGAATTTTGTGATCATTGTGGAAAAATAGCAATTCTAGTTGTTGGATTTAGGCTAAAGTTTGAAGTAATTAGTGAACATTCGTGAATAATATTTTTAGCTATTAGATTTGATAATAAACATTATCATAAGGATTCTTTTGGAAAATCTATAGGGATTTCAGAAAAAAAGAGTATTTTTGACATGAGTATTATAAGCGTTATCAATAAGACTAATCTAATTTAATTTCGAAGTATTTAGAAAAAGGCCATGTTTCTAGGAATTAGATAATACCATTATAATTCTTATCATCATAATTACTCGTACTAATCCTTGATCAATTATATAACGGTTTCTGATTTTCTCCAGAATTTGTCCTTGAATAACTTTAGTAAGTACATATGCAAACTTTCTGAAAAGCGTTTATCATAAGTGAATATAGAAAATTGATAGGTTGATTTAATTGATATGAATTTCAGTGTTCTTATTCAAACAGGTTTTATTCTTCCAAATTTTCAATTTTTGATAACTTAAAAATGCAAATAAAAATTGTTGAAAATTACCAGATTTCCATTTGGAATGATCACCTTTTCAATGATCAATGTATACGAATAAAAAAGGAGACATTTTAGTAGTTTCAGAAGTGTATGAAATATTCCAATTATTATTACTATTATCATCACTATTCATTTATTTATTATTATCATAATGATTTTAGTTGATCTTTCATTGTTGTTCTTTTTGTTTTTTATTGCTATTGTTTTGTTGATACTTCATAACAGGAAGAAAATACCAAGGAAAAAAGAAAAAAAACTTTCCTACCCCCATCACACTAGTAGTTTATCTCTCTCAACCCCATACACTTCGCATCATCCAACATAAAATATTCTTAAAACTCACATTTCGCTCCGCAAACTCCACGATCTGCACCATCATAAACTGGTAACGGATGCTTTAGCTGGAAACAATTAAGGTATAAGTGTGTAGTTAGGGTATGGCGTCGCCTGTCTTGTATCATGTGACGACAATAAAACGAGGTACACCCAATTAGCTAATGAAGTCGATTAGCTGATAGGTTTGTGTAGAAACCAACTTCTGTTCACAAGGAGCAGATCTGGACGAGTTAAAAGCTTTCTTGTCCTTGAAATAATTGACCCTTTTTCGGTTGGGCTTTGCTGTCTGCTGGGAGACTGAGCTGTAAGATTTTTAAGTATTATCAATAAAGGTTTTAAGAAAAATGCATGAACGCACACACACACAAATACATACATACACACACACACACACACACACACACACACACACACACACATATATATATATATATATATATATATATATATATATATATATATATGTGTGTGTGTGTGTGTGTGTGTGTGTGGCTGTGTGTCTGTGTGTGTATGTGTGTGTATATATTTACCAATTAGAGTGAGGGGCTTCTGGGGCTATTAACCTTTCAGATTTTCTTTGTATATATTTTGTGTGAGTTGAAAGTTTTATGACTAGCTCTTCTCTATTGTGACCGGACAAAAGTAGCTAACTACCAGGTAGGAATATTCTTTCTGGCTCATCAGTCACGGTGGAATCTTCAGAAACCAAGCGCAAATACGTTTCTCTTCATATAATCAATATCTGATATATTTAACTAATCACTCGACCAGCAAAGTAAAAATAAAAAAATCCTAGATGTTCTCAGCAGTTGGATGAGGGACCATTAAGAAATGTTCGATGCCATTGCCTCAACAACCTATGGAACATCAGGCTCCATTTAATGAGTTGAAGGAGTTTAACGAATGTAATATATATTCATAACAAAGACGCCACTCATTATTAGAAGAGAAAAGGCCATCAATAAATATCTATTACTCGGATTATACACCCTTAAGTGTCTAAATAGATTGGTCACATATAACTTGATGAAGGCTTTCAGCTAACAATGGGGCTATTCTTCCGTTTACCGAAGCCATGTCCCCTGTGAAGTCTTTATCTTCACCCAAGCTTTGGCATTTGCTTTGAGTTAATCCAGGACCTAGAATGTCAATTGGTCTCCAACATTCTCCTTGTCCCTTTGTGTTGTATAGAAATTCCATCCCTGTAGGATAAGTCTACCCTTATCTTCAAACATCTACAGTCATATAATGTTAAAAGATAAATATACTATTCCAAGAATAATTCAAAGAATAAAACCTAATTTTTCAATTATATACAAATAAATTATATTAAGCAAGTCTGAGTAAACTAACAAAAACATCATATATATATATGTATATATATATATATATATATATATATATATATATATATATATATATATATATATATATATATATAGATATATATATATATATATATATATATATATATATATATATATATATATATATATATATATAAATATATTTATATGTATATATATATATATATATATATATATATATATATATATATATATATATATATATATATATATATATATATATATATATATATATATATATATATATATATAAACAAGCAAAGAGGAAAAAAAAGTTCTGAAAGTACAAAATGACAGTACTTACAAAGGGTTAGATAGCTATATAAATCGCTCAATCCTCATATCTGGAACGAGCAGAAAACATGAAAATTATGAACTGATAGATAGAGGAAGAGCAGTTCGTGCTGGAGCTCGTAGTAGTGAAAAGAATTGGTGGTAGGTTGCCTGCAGGGTCTCCGAAAATCTAAATGAAAGAATTGATGTAGGTAGGAATTGGATTGCGCTAATTGAGAATATGTGATAGACAAACATTTCATTGTTTAGATAATATTTTTCATGATGGATGTAAAAGGATATGTTAGAATATGTAAACAGGAAATTGACTGATTTGTTATACATTTTGGTCCAAGGTAATTGTGCTTTTCATATCATACCTTGTTGGCATATTGATCGATGGAATGATGCTAAAAGTAGGAAAAAAGAAAAAAAAAATAAGGATATTGGTTCGAAGTTGTTGGGTAGAAAAATGGATGGTAATTGCTAGAACGCAAATAAAATCGAATTACAGGAACATGTATAAAGGAATGCTAATACGTCCTCCGTGTCGTAGAAAGTGGCTATAAAGACAGACATTGCCTTGCAGTTTTCTTTCTAGCAAAAATATAGGTCCCCTGCCAATAACTGTGGAAACTACTGCCTCGCAGTTGAACTATTTAGTCAAAGGTTAGGCCCACTGCCATTTTCCTTCGAAGAAGAGGATACTAACCATTCCCGGTCGGCACGGGAACGTGTAGAAGACGCATGATGACGATGAGATGAGATGGGATGGGATGGGTGATGACATAACTACTTGAGAGCGTAAAATGACGGCCGGGATCAAATCTGAAGCCCAAGTCTAGGGGTGCCAGCAAGCAGGTTTCACTATCCTATAAAGCCGGTCTTTTCTCGGTCATGGATTTTTTTTTCTTCTTATTGTAGGTCCACACTGGACAGAGTATGGTTGATGCATGCAAGGTAATGCGATCGTAAAAACTTTGCCAAGCTATTAACCATATCTGAAACCGACCCCTTTATGTAGGGATAACAGTGCGAAAGAAAAGCAAGGAGAAGAATAGGTGAATGTTAATGTATAAAGGGTGGAATAATTAAGCAATTTACTGACGCAGTTGTCTAGAAATAAATATTAAAAGTGATTTCAGATTGTGAATAGATTGAGGGGAAGAAAAGAAGGTAGCAGCGTATACAAAAGACTTGTTAGAGAAAATGAGGTTCTATGAAACCCAAAATAGAAATATAAGAGGCTATTCTTGAACCAGGTCTCCTTAATGGAAGTACAGTGGCGTATGGAATAAAATGTTGAAACACTTGGTATGTTAAGATTATTAAAACGTCAGATGATGCTAACACAGGTAACAACATGGATCTGGGTGCTTTAGGAATAATTTGTAAAGAGATTGGAGGATACTAGATTTTAGAAAAGTGTTTGGATAAGGATGTTTGAAAAGCCGGATATAAATATAGAGGAATATCGTGGAGGAAGAAGTGGAAAGGGAAATATTAATACCGAGGAAATATGAGTCACTACCAATAAACATTTTGAGCTATTGTTTCGAAATTAGCTTTTTGTAGAAAAAAAAGGTTGCCGTATCGATTCGCCATTTACACCATGGCTATTCACAAACACACACATACACAAAAAATGATAATAATGAAGAATATAAAGAGTAGGCCAAAACTAATCTGGATAACGTGCATTGCCATATAGATCTTCTATTACTCATCTAAATCCATTCCTCTCATATGGCTGAATTCCACAGCATGGTTTTAACATTCCAGAATACAGTCATAGACTAAGTTTGAGGAACAAAAAAGGCAATTGCAACCATACGGTACGTGATCATGCAAACAGATGGGCAGAGTTTGTATGGGAGGGTCTCTCTCTCTCTCTCTCTCTCTCTCTCTCTCTCTCTCTCTCTCTCTCTCTCTCTCTCTCTCTTATAAATGTATGTAAAAAAATTATCGTTGAGGCTGCATAATGAATTTCTATTAACCTTATATGATACACAGAAGATATATACTTCTTGGAGAGAGAGAGAGAGAGAGAGAGAGAGAGAGAGAGAGAGAGAGAGAGAGAGAGAGAGAGAGAGAGAGAGAGAGAGAAAGAGAAAGAGAGAGAGCATAAAATACATAACAAACGACATTCTCCATCAAAATGAAACCTGAAATCGAATAAAATACCATTTAATCGAGTAACGCCGTTGAATTTCGGTTATCAATGCCAGGATGAAGAGGCGACGGTGAAATCGTTATGGCGATTTGCATCTATTTCAACGATAATGGGTTCCTGGAAACAAATATTTTTGGCCCCCCTTTTCTATTCGGTGTTATTTATCTCCTCCGCCTTCTCTGCGTCTCTGCCCAACCGAATCCTTTTACAATGAATAAAAGGAAAATATTGGGAAAATTGAAGGTCGCCGTTGTGTGGTTGAGAGGTGAATATCGGTAGGAAAATATAAAGACGATGACGCTGATATTTACTGCCACTGGAGGTTGACTGCAACTGGACCCATTGGCTAAGTTCCAGACGATGTGTGAATACTCTCAGCCACCTCCTCTTTCTTCCCTTTTACCCTTCCACCCCCTCAAGAAACTACCCTCCCCTATAATATTCTCTGTTTCTGCCCCCTTCCGCCTCTCCCCTTTCCTTAACAGCACTCCTCCTAGCCAAGGAAAATCCATATAGCCTCCTTTATAAGCCAAAACATTCTTTCTCCTAGACCTCACAGCAAAGATGATCTCTCCTCTCATTATTTGGGCTCTCACTTCCTCATACTCTGTTTATATCTTTTAAATTGTATGCTATGTGGAACGTGTAATAGGTATTTTAAGAAAAATCCCCCCCCCTCTCTCTCTCTCTCTCTCTCTCTCTCTCTCTCTCTCTCTCTCTCTCTCTCTCTCTCTCTCTCTCTCCCCTCTCTCTCTCTCTCTCATAACTGCTCGTCAAACATTCCTAGCCTTTATATCCCGAAGCCGAGACGTCCATTCTCTTGAAAAAAAAGACTGTGTATTACCGAAATTGGACGAAAAATAAAAAAAAAAAACATAAAAGATGTGGGATTATATATCTTGTAGCTGTGGTACCATAATACAAAAGGATGATTCAGGCATTTTACGCATGCTTCCTATTATTACCCGCTTCAGTATATTTCACTAATGCCCTCGCGCGTGCTCACGCTTGTGTTTGTATGAATGAATGTCGAGTTGGCTCAATTCGGAAAATTTTCTGGCTTATAGGGACGAATGTTGTTCGTGGAATTCCATAACCCTATAACGAACGAATGTTTGTTCTTGGGGTTTCATAGCTGGACGCCGGTCGTTTTTTTCCCGGGAATTTGGAACAGGTTGTGAAGAAATGAGTGTGATTAAAATTTCTGTAGCTTTACACAATGATAGGGTTTTTATTAACAAATGCTATTTAAATTTTCAAACGTGTGAAGTGTAAAATTTTATTTAAATGCTCCAGGAAATATTCGATATCCCACAAAATACATATACAAACGGAGGCCTATATATATATATATATATATATATATATATATATATATATATATATATATATATATGTAAATTATATATATATATATATATATATATATATATATATATATATATATATATATATATATATATATATATATATATATATGTATATATATATATATATAAATATATATATATATATATATATATATATATATATATATATATATATATATATATATATATATATATATATATGTATATATATATATATATATATATATATATATATATATATATATATATATATATATATATATATATATATATATATATGAATGTATGTTTGTGTGTGAATAAACCACAGAGAAAAGTGTGACCCTTTTTATAGAGATTTTTCACAATTTTATATGGTACAGTGAAACGACAAATATATATACAATATTTGTAGGACAAAACATCGAATTATATGCCACTTTTATATGCAATAACATGTCACTGCCTTTGTGAACGGGACTCCCATCCCATTAGCCGAGTGCGATCGGTTGAAAGGACAGCTCAGATGTCGAAGTGTTTTTCGAGGCCTTTAGATTGATACCTGCCATTTTTTTACACTAATATGATTTTATCACCAATACTTATACATATACATATGTATATATATATACATATATATATATATATATATATATATATATATATATATATATATATATATATATATATATATATATATAAATATATATATATATATATATATATATATATATATATATATATACCTACACATATATACATATAAATACATAGCTGCATAAACACTCAAATGCATACTTGCATACATATACATGCATACAGTATATGTAATAGCGGGCTGTTCAAGGCACCAATGACCCGTTGCAGTACTACTGGCACAGAATTTGAGGATCATGTGAGTGGCCAGATAGTAAAACCTTGGATCTCTCTCTCTCTCTCTCTCTCTCTCTCTCTCTCTCTCTCTCTCTCTCTCTCTCTCTCTCTCTCTCTCTCTCTCTCTCTCTCTCTTTCTCGTTCGTTAAAGCTCACTTTTTTCCTTTATTTTCCTCACTAAATTCATTAACTACTCTAATTGTTGAGCTGCTATTTTCAGCATAGTAGTGGTAGAAAAGACTCTTTAGCTATTGTAAGCAGATCTTCTAGGATAATGACACTCCATGATGATACCATTGTTCTCTAGTGTTGGGTAGTGCCATAGCCTTGGTACCATGGTCTTCCACTATCTTGGGTAAGAGTCATCTTGCTTGAGGGTACACTCAGTCACACTATTCAGTGTATTTTCGCTTCCTCTCTTTTTAAACGGTATGTTGGGCAGGCTTGACTGACGGGCCATTCATCCCTGGTAGTTTATCAAGAGGTTGAATTTTCCTTATCAGTTTCTCTATCTTCCTCTATGGCATTCCTTTTCGAAACCACCATTTCTATCATTTCATCAGTTGAAGTGGCTATCTTGGAGGGTAATATGCCTTTCGTGGTATGTCGGCTCCTCTATAATAACTCATTGCATTCAACATTTTTTTTCTTTAGCCTGTGAGTTGGATTCTAATTTGTTGTCTATATAGTTGTGCCCATTATGTTTTTACTATTAATGTTGTTGAGATTGTAATAAAGTATGGCAAGAATTTATTATTGTTTTTAATGAGTATTCTGTCTGGATATATCGAACAAAATCCAGTTCCAGTGCAATATTAGACTTGATCAGTGTCGTCCTATGCATTGTAGTATTTGTGTATTGCACAGCAATACAAGATATCTTACAGGTACCTTTAGTCATTATGATATTCTGTTTTACTCCCAAACGTTGGTTTCTCAAAGAAGGCACTCGTCTAAGCTGCTTATTTCAGGTCTAAAGAAAACAATGATTTTGAAATAGAATGTCATCTAGTGCAAAGTGAATTTCGTTGTATATTAGGACTAAGTAAACTGCTTCTCAAAAGTTCTGCCATAGATGTGGATATCATGAGTTTCATGGTATAAAAGTTTGTGATAGGCATAATCACTTTTATTTGTGTTGGATCTATCGGAATCCAGACTTCAATAATTCTATATTATATTATATTCTTATCACCAGATGTTAGAAAGGCCTCCTTTATGCTTGTTGGTGATTTCAATGTTCGTCATAGGGAGGAATTAAATTCTGTTTCTTTAACTGATTTCCATGGTTTAAGAGCTTTGCTAATTATCCCTGAATTAGGATGTAAGCAAATTATAAGTAAAGCTACTCACATATCTGGTAATTACCTGGACCTAGTATACACTGACTCCCCAGGCGTTATAAGAAGAAAAGTTGGTCCTCTGGTTGGAATACCTGATCATACCTTGATTTAGTTAGTAATTGAAGCTAAACAGGATGGCCTTTATGTGTCATACTCTTATAAGATTTATATAAAATCTAAGTATACTGGAATGGCATCTTAAGGGATCTTTTGCATTTTAATTGGTCACAATTGTATAAAAGTGTTAAGCCTGTTGTTCGCCTGAATGAAAATCTGGTCATGGCTGTTAGATGTATCATATTTTCCTGTGTTAAAATACTGAGTAAAAGACATTCCCTGGTTCATTTATGATTGTATATGTACTTATTTAAAGAAGCATGAGGCCTATCATATTTTGAAAGTTAACATATTAGATTTGACTTGGAATCATTATACTTAGTTTATATTTCATATTAAAAGAAACACTAGTACAACCCTGTAACAGAAATGATTGTCTACACTCGAATCTGCACTCTTCGGTGTAGATTTAATAGTTCCTTTTTACCTAAACCAGATGGCTACCCATTTAGCTGATGTATTTGACAGTAAGCAGATTAATGAGAAATCCGGTTTTCCGCATTCCTGTTTTAGCATTTTTGGTGTCATGGACATAAAAAAAGCGAAGGTGGATGGACTGTATCAAGGATGACCTTCGATCAAAGGGATTAACCGGTGATGAAGTGTGGGGCAGAGGAAAATGGAGGACGCTGGCCAGAAACATCGGCCTCACATAAAAGTGGGAAAAGATGCAGACAAAGAAGAAGTTTCAAGGTCATAAAACACTCTTGATTGACCTTGATGATTATGGAAGTGTAGATCTAAATAGTATTTTAGCTTCATTGAAAAAGAACAGCTGATTTCTTAACCATTACGCTGTTTGTACTTTTTTTTACAAGTTAACAAGAAGTTCTTTTTGCACTTATTGGAGACTTGGTAATATTATTCCATTATGTAGATGTCTTTGTGGCATCTTAAGCCATTTTAATTACCACAGTTTCCATAACTTCCATAGTAAATAAAGTCTATGAATGATATTTGGAAAAATATCTAAATAGGTATACAGAAGGTATTGATCTAAAACTTAGTTTGCAGCTTGGCTTTCTCAAGGGCGTTGGAGCATGTGATGCTACTCTTACAATTTCTATTGTTGTACAGAAATCATTTGATTGTGGTCAGGAAGCTCGCACGGCCAACCTTAACATTAATGCTCCTTTTAATGATGTTAAGCAGGAAATCATTGTTTTTAAAGTTAAACACATGGGGTAGGTGGATCTTTTCTGAGTATCATTATAGAATTCTCAGGTAATAGATTACAAATAGTTGCTGTTTGAAATCATAGTAATTATAGGAATAAAATAAATAGTGCTATATGGGGTAGTTTTCATTGTATATTTTTTTTTCTTACTACATATACAAGGTGTGTGGTTTGGCCTAGAAAACACGCTCATCTATGGTGGCTGAATCCCTTCATATATATCTAGCTAAAATTAGTGCATGGGGAAAACTAGCGAAGGGGGAAGTTGAACCCTAATTAAACTCAAAGTATTACGCAAGTAGGTCGATGACAGTGGCTCCTCAACATCCAAATATTTGCATAGGCAATGTGTTTTAAACTTTAGAAACTATAACTCTATTAAAATTCTAGGCGGGATTCGTGATTACAAATTTATTTCTGAAAAATGCATTCTGTCTGTTTTTTTTTTTTCAATTTCACAAAAAAAAAAGGAAAAAGTCATTACATTTTCTGATATTATTCTACCCTCAGGATATGTTTTATTATTATTATTTTTTTTTTCGCTATACCTTGTTTCGTGTATTGCTCTCCAGTCTGGTCTTCATCTGCTGACTATTTTTAATTTGTTGATCAAAAACTGCGGTATAGTAAATTCGCTATTTCCGATCTTCACATTAATCTGTGGCACCGTTATGAAATTTAATTCTTGATTCATATTAAATTAGTTTTTTCTATATATTTCTATAAGTCTTGCATTCTCCATCGTAAGGCTCAATGCTTCACCGTTTTTTAGAAATCTTAATCAAGCTTTGACCCGATTGTGGAATAATCTTTCAAATCTGCAGTTGAATGATTGGAAGCTTAGAAATTCAAACTTGCTGAAAAAGCTGTTATGTTGAACAGGTTGACATAAGTTTCTTTACATAGTTATGTATAACAGATCTATGGTATTTCAACGTCGTTTTTGTCTTGAAATGTTATATATACACATACACATATACATATACATACACATATACATACACACACACACACACACACACACACACATATATATATATATATATATATATATATATATATATATATATATATATATATATATATATATATATATATATATATATATATATATATATATATATATATATATATATATATATATATATATATATATATATATATATAACGGATTTTGAGCGAAGCGAAAAATCTATTTTTGGGTGAGATGGCCATGTCGTCCTGATGGAAGTTCCTTTAGGGTAGCTTCCTAGGGTATATTACAACTACGGCGATATTCCCAGAGAATTTACCTTAAGGTATCAGAATTCTAACTCCTGTAGCAAATATCCCTCATGAAAGGGATATCGCGACATATCAGAGGACGTATTCTTGACACGCCACATGGCAATCTGCACCCCAAACAGAGATTACGTATCGAGGGGTCAATTGGCAAGAAACGAAATCGGGAAAGAAAAAGGGGGAGCCACTCCCAAGGCTCCCTATTCTCCAGTTTTGTAAGCGTGCCTGGCGCCAATCCTGGCGCCATCTGTATTCCTTGTAGCATACACGAGGTGCTACAGATACTGTATGTAGGGAGGGGTCCTACAGCCCTTTCATAGAAAGGGAAGGACGGGTCCATCAGGACGACATGGCCATCTCACCCAAAAATAGATTTTTCGCTTCGCTCAAAATCCGTTTTTTGGGCTCAAGCCATGTCGTCCTGATGGAAGTATACCAGAGCATTACTGTATCTGTGGATTCTCAGAACGTGCCGTACTCCCCGGAGGTAATTTTTCCCCGGTCGACTAGACCTAGGGACCTAAGATGTTACCGTTAAACATCTTTTCAACTAACTATAAACCATGTTAGAGCTTCCTGCCCCCTACAGGGAAGAGTCCTACTAGACTCTGGAAAAGTCTCGAAGAGTACATATACCTATGTATGAATACCAGGCAAGCTAATATAGTGGTCTCACCCTATATTAAGTAGAGCATAGTTTGTAAAGAACCACTGCGTCAATATGAAATATCGACCAGTTCTCCGCACAATACTTGTATTGGACAAAGGTTTATATCCGCATAGGAGGAAACTTGTAAAACCGCCACCATCCCCTTATGGGACGGAGTCCTCCCGTTAAGGGAAAGCGTAAACCAATGCAACATAGCTTGCATAAAGGAACAATTCTATTAGAATTATCCCAGATAAAGAACATAGAATGAATGCTCAATTATACCATTAAATTGACACAGGTGAAGGAGACGCAAGGTTCTCAAGAACAAGTTTATTGACAGACAATAAATAGACAGGTTAACAACAATTATATATATATATATATATATATATATATATATATATATATATATATATATATATATATATATATATATATATATATATATATATATATATATATATATATATATATATATATATATATATATATATATATATAAGAAGAGGATAACCCAAAACTTCAAGCAAAAGTATAATAGTAAACAGAACTTGTTTATCTTAAAGAAAAAACATTAATGCCACTTTTAAGATACCGAGGTATCAAAGTCATAAAAGTCTGTATTACAAATCAATCACATTAGCGTTAGAAACGCTCGGCACACATGTCTGCACTTATGCTAGGTTCACCTTTGGAAATGGAACAGTCTACGTGGGCAACTCAGTGCCCTCACTTAGTTTGTAGTACAGTATGTAACTACACACTTACCCTGGAATTAATCGTCCCAATTAAAACCACTGTTCCTCGCAGAGTTAAACAGTAGGGTTAACGACGCGACCCACTGCTACCACAGATCTCTTTAGTTCCTCTACTTGCTTCGCATAGTGGCGAAAGAACACTCTGGTAGACTTCCAGCCAGTGTATGAACGGAGATGTTGATTCAGAGATAAATTTGAGCCTGATGTTTCTCCCCTGAATAGTTGACCACCCTTGAAGTCTGAAGTTCTACGAAGATAGACCTTTAGGCATTCTACTTGACATAGAGATGCATCTTTCAGAGGGCAGATTCTCCAGGGACCCCACCTGTTGGTGGGTAACTCATTCTTGGCGAGAAACGTAGGATCCGGAAACAGGTTCAGTTCCCCCCCATCCAGGAACTGAACACGACCTGCCTCTCTCGAGAGGGCTACAATCTCACTAACCCTGGCCCCGGACGCGAGTGCAAATAGGAAAATAACTTTTTGTGTCAAATCCTTTAACGCACACTCCTCATTGCTCAACAGAGAAGCGAAATGAAGAACTTTGTCTAAAGACCATGAAATGGGCTTTGGAGGTGCTGAAGGTCTGAGCCTAGCGCAGGCTTTCGGAACTTTATTAAAGATCTCGTTACCTAGGTCGACCTGGAAGGCATATAGAATGGGTCTTGTCAACGCAGACTTACACGCCGAAATCGTGTTAGCTGCCAACCCTTGACCATGGAGGTGGATGAAGAAAGATAAGCAGAAGTCTGTCGAGATCTCCTGCGGATTCTTAGCCTTGACAAAGGACACCCATTTTCTCCAAGATGACTCATATTGCCTTCTAGTAGATTTGCACTTATATTCCTCTAGGAGGTCTATGCTGGCTTTCGAAATCCCGAAACGCTTACTCACCGCTAGGGAGAGAAAATCATGAGCTGCGGGGTCCGGGTTTTCTGTAATGAAGCGCAGACAGTCGACTTCTGGACTCGCTGGGTCAGAACTGGATCTGGTAGCGGTACAAACTTCAGCCGTAGTTCCAATGCCAGGGGGAACCACACGCTGTTCGGCCACCTGTGGGCCACTATTGCCGCTACCCCCTTGAAGGATCTCAGTTTGTTGAGGACCCTCAACAGAAGGTTGTGAGGAGGGAACAGATAAATCCTGGACCATCTGTTCCTGTCGAGGGACATCGCGTCCACTGCTTCCGCTAAGGGGTCCTCGTACGGGGACACGTACAGGGGCACCTTCTTGTTGTCTTTCGTCGCAAAGAGGTCTATCTGCAGTTCTGGGACTTGATTCAGAATGAAGGAGAATGATCCTGCGTCTAAGTACCATTCCGACTCTATCGGTGTGAACCTGGATAGAGCGTCCGCTGTCACATTGCGGACTCCTTGAAGATGAACTGCCGACAGGTACCACTTCTTCTTTTCCGCCAGTCGGAAGATGGCCATCATCACCTGGTTGAGAGGTGGTGACCTCGATCCTTGTCGATTCAAGCATCTCACAACTACCTCGCTGTCCATCACCAACCTTATGTGGATCGAGTGACGCGGGGAGACTTTCTTTAAGGTAAGGAGCACTGCCATAGCTTCTAGAAAGTTTATGTGAAAGGTCTTGAATAGCTTGGACCAAGTCCCCTAGACTTTTTTCCGATGAGAGTGACCTCCCCATCCCTCCTTTGAGGCGTCTGAGTGAATCGTCACCGACGGGGGAGGTGGCTGAAGAAGAACCGACTCCTTTAGATGTCTGGCTTGGGACCAAGACCTGAGAAGAGTACGTAGCCGAAGCAGAACTGGTCTTCTTAGATCTCTTCGCGCGTTTGATGCATAACTTCTCCAAACTCCGGTTGCATCTTTTAGCTGTGCTCTTAGCACTGGGTCTGTCACCGAAGCAAACTGGAGATAGCCCAGTACCCTCTCCTGTTCGCGTCTTGATATCCTTTCGGAATCTAGAAGTCTCTTGACAGAACCCGCTATCTCCTTCCTTTTCTTCGCCGGGATGGAGAAACGGTGTGACATTAGGTCCCAGTGGATTCCCAGCCACTGGAACTTTTGAGATGGAGAAAGTCGAGACTTTTTTCTGTTGATCTTGAAGCCTAGATACTCTAGGAACTGGATCACTTGACTGGAAGCTTGCAAGCATTCTGTCTTGGATGCTGCCCACACCAGCCAGTCGTCCAGGTAGGCTACTACCTGAATTCCCTTTAGGCGTAATTGTTTGAGAGCTACGCTCGCAAGCTTCGTGAAAATCCTTGGGGCTCTATTTAGCCTGAATGGGATGGCTCTGAAGGCGTATAGTCTTCGTTGTAGCCTGAACCCTAGGTAGGGGGAGAGTCGACGGTTGATTGGAACGTGCCAATAGGCGTCTGACAAGTCTATAGAGACGGAATATGCCCACTTGGGCAGTAAGGTCCTTATGTGTTGCAGTGTTAGCATCTTGAATTTGCAATTCACTATGAACTTGTTGAGTGGCGACAAGTCCAGAATGACTCTGAGCTTTTCCGAGTCTTTCTTGGGAACACAAAACAGCCTCCCTTGGAATTTGAAGGACTTCACCCTTCGGATCACTTTTTTCTCCAACAGTTCTTGAACGTACTCCTCCAGAACGGGGGTGGAATGTTGGAAAAACCGAGGGCACGGGGGTGGAGTGCTGTACCAGCTCCAGCCCAGTCCGTTCTTGAGTAGGCTGTGGGCCCAGGGATCGAAGGTCCACCGATCCCGAAAATTCTGAAGTCTCCCTCCTACCGGCATCATCTCACTTGGACTGCCGTCCTGAGGTCTTGCCTCCCTGACCGCGACCACCCCTGAATCCCCTTCCCCTTGAGGGGCGCCTAGACGAGCCTCTGGCTGCTCCTCTAGGCTTTGCTCGAAAGGAAGTAGACTGCTTTTCGAACGTTGGGGTGAATGCCGTGGACTGTGTCGACACAGCCTGGGGTACCCACTGGAATGTGGTCGGGGTTTGTGCCACCATCTGGGGCACTGAAGGCAATGGCAATTGCAGTGGCTGTTGCTGTCTAAGAGGCTTGGCTGGCCGAGACGGTAGCCTAGTCCTCATAGTCTTAACCTTTGGTTGAGGACCCTCATCCGGGGAAGACTTTCTTTTGATAGCCAGGCCCCACTTCTGGAGAAGGTTTCTATTCTCCGAGGCGGCCTTATCAACAACTTCTTTGACCAATTCGGTAGGGAAAAGGTCTTTGCCCCAAAAGTTGGAGGAGATTAGTTTCCTTGGCTCGTGCCTTACCGTAGCCGAGGTGAACACGAACTCCCTACAAGCTCTCCTCGCTCTGGCGAAGCTATAAAGATCCTTCGTCACTGTGGCCAGATGAGTCTTGGCCACTACCATGAACATTTCATGGACCTTGGGGTCACTTGCCATCGTGTCAAGAGTAGTCTGAAGAGACATTTTGTCTCGAGCTCTCTCCGCAAAAGAAAGTCAGACAGCTTAGGGAGGTCCTCGCCGAACTGACGTCCGGCAATATCAGCCTCCAACTTCCCAACTGAGAACGTAAGATGGACGTCCTTCCAGTCTTTGTGGTCCATAGGCAGGGCCAGCGACAAGGGTTTACACTCCTCCAGGGAGGGGCAAGGCTTGCCGGCCTCGACTGCTTTTAGTACAGCCGCAAACCCTTTCTGTAAAAAGGGGAAGGCTCTAGCAGGAGAGGACACAAAGGAAGGGAGCTTCTTACTCAATGCAGCTACCTTTGAGTTCGAGAAGCCCCTCTCTTTCATCGAGGATGAAAGCAAAGCTTGAGCCTTAGCATGGTCCATCACTATGACCTCCTTCGGCTCTGTCTCCTCCTTTGAAGCTGGTTCCTTCCTCAGCCGGACATAACAGTCCGGATATGACGCCTTGCTGGGCCAGAATTCCACCTCCTCTAGGGGAACTGAAACCAACTTATCCGAGATGACGATCTTTCCAGTCGTCATCGGCATGTGCTCAGCATACCTCCATGGGTTAACATCTGAGCACAAGGGAAGGTCTTTCACATTGAGCCTTTTCTGGGGCCCATGTGATGCTGCAAGGCTCTACATCCGCAGTTCCATTGCAGCCGCCTTCTCCTGATTCTCCTTCTGCATTTGTTGGATCATTCCAACAATGGAGGAGAGGGCCTGTCCCAGCTCTACTGGGAGAGCGGACGATGTTGAGGGAATAGGCTCCGGGATCTGAACCGGAGTAGCCGACACCTCGTCGGCCTCTTCCTCTACACTGTCTGGGGCTTGAGCTTCATCCTGGCCTCCTGCCAGGAGGTCTTCCTCCAGACGTTCGTCCACATCAGACATCCTGTCATCCAACTGGATGTCTTGCAAAGCGACCACGACTTCAGCATCCACCTGGGTCTGAACTTGGGGGATCTCCTCTTGAGGCTGGGGAATCACTGCATCAGCTGATGCCTTAGGGAAAAGATACGCCCTCATCTTCTCACTTGGAAGATAAGGTCCGGAGGTGTTCTTCTGGAAGCCCCTTACCCAGGTACGAAGCTTCTCCCTTGCTATATCCCTTGATTCCGCCGTCCTAGGGGAATCAAAGGCCTCAGTAATCAGGTTAGTGCACACAGTACATACCTGAGGGTCCCAATACTGGAGATCACCCTTGGAGACAGCGCATACTGCGTGCCTCCTACAAAACTCATGTCCGCAGATGTTCTTTGTTCTTACTGCGGACGTTGCAGAAAACACTTCCGCACTTCGGAGGGTCCTCCTGTAAAGAGAAGAAATTTCCATGAGTATCAAGTGAACTACGTATCACTGGATATGCACAGTTTAGCATAACAATTCAGAATGGAAAGACACATTTGTGTTTCCTTCACAAGCAATTGTTGCAGCCTTCCAGATAATAAAATCGTATGGTTAATCTCTTCTAGAATAACCAATGAAAAGTTTCCAGAGGAAACAGGTGTAGCTCACACCTAAGCAATGATTTTAAAATCCTGGATAATAGACAAGAAAGAACTCACTTTCTTATCTGTAAGGCAACAGCAAAGGGCTGTGCAAGACAACACAAAAGTGTTAGAACACACAATGCTGTACCAAAACTATACTATAGTTTTCTTCTTACAGTATATGCTATACTGAAGAATAATGGTATAGTATAGAAGGTTATGTGCCGGCCGGCACACACCATAACTAGCTTTAAAGTATACTACTTAACAGCTATAAGGCGGCAGAACGCTGGTTAAATGCATGTGCCGGCCGGCAGTAACTGCCTGCCGGCAACAGCCAATGTCGGCCGGCAATGATTGCCGGCCGGCAACTACACAAGGTAGTACCCGGCTGCCGGCCACTGCTCATAGCGACCGGCAGACAAGGGCTGACATTAGCTGGCCGGCAAAGGTAAACAAACGATGCCGGCCGGCAGCAAAAGAACCAGAGGACTACGACTGCTCGGCTGCCGGCCTATGAGGCCGGCAGCCGGGTCGGGTACAGCACTAGAAGAAAACAGAATGGATGCCGGGATAAGAGAGTGCACTTCCTCCAAGCCCGGCAATCCGAAAGAGTGCATATAAGGAAGGGGAGAATCTAATTCAGGCTTCCTGACCAATGCCGTCTGACTCTACAGGCAGGCATGGATGAGGGACCAAGGGAGGTCCGGGCTGCACTCAAAGCAGAACACCATTGCCGGCCGGCAGACTCTGCCGGCCGGCAGACTCTGCCGGCTGGCAAGGTACTGAGTCAATTCCACATCCTAACCTATCCTAGGTTCAGATGTAGAATGACGTACAGTACTGTAATGGCTAGGGCATTACGGAGATAGAGGGGGAAGGGACAAAAGAGGGTCCTACCAACCTTGCTTTAGTGAAGGATCACCCGCAGCCAAGAAAACTCATCTTAGCCTAAGGGAGATCCAAGGAGGGAGGCCAGCAATACTTGCCAGCTCCCAAAGAACCAAAGCAAGGAAGGTGTTGCTACTCCCAGGGAAAGAATCTTATCCTCCCCCGAGAACAGCAACAAGGACTAGTCTGCTAGATCACAAAAGAAGGAATCATCTCGTACAGAAACCTTCGGTAGTGACCTAAGGAGGCTAAGCCTCCTATGTCTCTGTCAGGCCAGCGAGGGAGACTCTACCCCAAGCCAGACAAACACAGACTCAGACTAAAAACTCTGTTGTTCTTTCCCTCTCTGAAACCAGACTTACTGGAACAGGAAGGTACAGTAACACCCCAGTATAGTTTTATCGAAATTTAATTCAGATAAACCAATTAGGGATAAGCCCAAGGCTTAAACAGAGGGAAAGGGATTGCATACCTTTTCCGAAGAAAAGACAGCAACCGGGGAGTATGAGAAAGTATACTAAGGCTCCATAAGCAACTTAGCCTAGGCACCAAGAGAATCGATTACCTAAATCACCGAAACTCACTCGTATACTATCTTGGAAATATTCAACATAATCTTAAATGTATAAAAAATAGCCTAAAGCTTCAATAAAATTTTAATACACTCGGAAAAACCAAAATCATGCATGAAGTACTAGGACCAAACGACTAGGCTACATGGCCTAGCGTAGGCCAGAGTTGGCGAATACTTCGCCAAAATAATACTAAAGCACGAAAGGAAATCCTATGTATCGCTAAATAGCTAAAATTTATTAAAGCAAAACAACCGGAAATGTCGCTCTGGCTAACTAAAACTCATACCTAGCGAGCGACAGCGTCCATGACGCCTCCGGTAGGCAACGGCTCTTGTAACAAAGATTAATACTATTAATCACATAAAAATTTACAAAGAGCCTACATTTATACATAAAAGAAATGGTACTCAACTTATCAGAGGCCGACGAAGTTGGAGAAGCCATGAAAAACTGAATAAATCCAAGATTTGCGAGAAACACAGGAAAAAACACCGAGTTGTTAAGCTACGCAAAAAGGAATACAGATGGCGTCAGGATTGGCGCCAGGCACGCTTACGAAACTGGAGAATAGGGAGCCTTGGGATCGGCTCCCCCTTTTTCTTTCCCAATTTCGTTTCTTGCCAATTGACCCCTCGATACGTAATCTCTGTTTGGGGTGCAGATTGCCATGTGGCGTGTCAAGAATACGTCCTCTGATATGTCGCGATATCCCTTTCATGAGGGATATTCGCTCCAGGAGTTAGAATTCTGGTACCTTAAGGTAAATTCTCTGGGAATATCGCCGTAGTTGTAATATACCCTAGGAAGCTACCCTATAGGAACTTCCATCAGGAAGACATGGCTTGAGCCCAAATATATATATATATATATATATATATATATATATATATATATATATATATATATATATATATATATATATATATATATATATATATATATATATATATATATATATATGTAGTGAATTTCCGTTTTTCCTTGATGTTAATCTTTTTCTATTTCTAGTTGTCACTCGTGATCGAACATTTATTATATGCCTCCAATGGTTACCCTAAGATAGATACAACCCTAAGTACAATCAAGAGTATATTACTCCCTTCTCACTATAAAGAGTAGCACAATATCACAATACTTTATATTAAGAAACAAGTATTCACCACCTAAGGTTATGGAGCTCTCCTTTACCGAAGCATGGAAAGCTGTTAAGTCACTTTTCCCAAGGATCAACAATGAAAATAAGTAATCTCACAATAATTCACTAGCGGTGCTAGGAAAACAAGGACTAAAATACAAGTCTGGAGACATAACCCATCAACAGATTGCGGTTGTGGAGGCTTAATATGAAGGTAACAATTAGAAATATGTCAGGACATTACATTCCTCCCCTTTTGAGAGTAAAATTACTGTCCATGACTATTTTAAGAATATAACTAAAAAAATTGATATTTATACAATATAAGCTAAATGTTTCTCAACTCCTATGGAGCCGAGGTTGACGCGATAGAGCATCGGCGATGACGTTCTGTGATCCTGTGATTTTCCTCACTTCGATGTTAAATGAGGAAAGGATGTAGGACCATCTGAGGAGTTTCTGGTTGGTGAACTTCGCACGGTGGAGGAAACTCAGAGGCATTTGGTCAGAGTAGACAATAACATTGTCTAGGCCTTCCGGATACGGACGGAAATGTAGCACAGTGTTGATTATACTGAATAATTCTTTTTCTACTGTAGCCCATCTGAGTTGTGACCCTTTGAAGAATCCAGAATGATAGGCTATGGGCAAGAGTCTCTCCAACAGAGGCAAGGAAGCAGCACCATCACTCACAATTTCCTGTAGAAGAACAAACCAAAACCGATGTTGCTGGCATCTACCTGAAGAAAAAAAGGTTTGGTGAAGTCATGAGCTTGTAGAAGTGGCTTGGAAATCATAAATAGTTTTAACTGTTCAAAGGTCCTGTTATGATTACATGTCCACTTAAAAGGGACTTTGGTTGAAGTTAGAGCAAAAAGTGGTGCAGCGATTGTTGAAAAGTTTGGGCAAAATCGGGAATAGTATGACACCATGCCTAAAAATATTTTAAGCTCTTTCCTATTCCTTGGTTCTGGATATTCCTGGATGGCACCAATGTTCACATCCTTAGGAACAATAGTGCCACTGCCTATGATGTGACCAAGATAAGTTACCTGACCGTTACCAAAGGAGCTCTTTGCAAGGTTGATGGTCAAGTTTGCCTCTCTCATTCTTTCGAAGAGTGTCTGAAGTTTAACCAATTCAACTGTCAGATTAATTTGGTTTAGGTATATTAGAATTTCATGATTTGTTTCAAACAACATTTGTCATAAACATTAAATAAAGACATATTTCAAAAATTCAACTTCCATTTTAACCCCCCCCCCCTAAACTATTGTAATTAAGAAAAGTTGCAAATATCAATGAAACAAAAAACAAAATCTTTAAAAATGCTGAAATTCTAAATACTTTAGACAAGAGAAATTATGGTAGGTATGTTATTACTTTATGCTCTTCCCCAAATATGTATTAACTAACGTTCTCATGAAGTCGATGATAACTGGTTTTCTTACACAATCTTGCAATGCACTTTAGAGTTCAGATATGAAATATATTTATTTTATGAAATATTTTTGAAACTACTTCATGTACCAATTAGAACATTAAAGGATGTAAATGCTTTTGATTTTTCAATTAAAAGAATAAATAGTTTTCTTAAGTACGTAAACGTTTCTAGGGTTTTTCTTGGTTTGATGTAAGTAAATGTCTCTAAGGCTTTTTTTGGTATGAAGTAAGCAATTGTTTCTAAGGCTTTTATTGGTATGAAGTTAGTAAACGTTTCTAAGGCTTTTATTGGTATTAAGTAAGTAAACGTTTCTAAGGCTCTTATTGGTATTAAGTAAGTAAACGTTTCTAAGGCTCTTATTTGTATGAAGTAAGAAAACGTTTTTAAAGTCCTTGGTAAAGTATTCATGTTTATCATTGCTTTCAACGGAGGAATGGTTGGAATGGAAAGTAGGTAATCCTTTATGGTAATCAAAAATAGTAGCAAAAGTAATTTTAGGAGTTAATATTATATAGTTTTAGTTACCATAATCATATGCCTTAATTTATTCGGAAGATTAAAGTTTACTCGATACCTATTTCCCTATATATGCTCGAATTTATTGATATTGATTTTTAAACCTTTCTAAAACCATTTTCATTTATAGAGTCTGTATGTATTTACGTGTTTTTATTTATTTCGATTGATGTGAATGTACAATTTTTTAAATAATATATAATTAAACAAATGAATTAATTATCACAATGATCCATGGGAAATCAAAATATTTTGTGAATGAATCTCACATATCCTAAACTCTTTTCGTGCCAAATTCCTTGCAAATCCTGCTGACGAATGACCCTATTCCCCATAACTTTACTTCCAGCATCTCATTAGACTTTACGACTTTTATAACATTAAGGATGGTTATGTAAAATCCTTAATGGTGGAAGCCAAGACATCTCATGAGGCTCGTAAAACCACGAAATATTAATTTAAGATGCAAATGCTCAAAGGTCGAAGCAAATAGCACCGATTCGGGAGATATGTGGGTAATATCAAGACAGTATAAAGGTTAGAGAAGTGATTTTGTTAATTCAATGGCTAAATGCTAAAATGAATATTACTCTGTCAAGGACATTCTTACAATGTATTTATTAGTCCAACGTGCACTAGAACTTACAACTTGCATGTAATATATAAATGAATGCACAAATGTATATACAGTGGTACCTCTACATACGAATTTAATCCGTTCCAGAACAAACTTTGGATGTAGAAACGAATTTTCCCATAAGAATACATTGAAATAGGATTAATCCGTGGTTGAGCCCAAAAAACTATGATAACTTCTTAATAAACTTCTACACAGAATTTCCTATGAGAATAATGCACACTAAATTAGATAATAGACATGTAAATAAGAAGAATTAGCAAAAAATTATAAATAAGAAACGGGTTTTTAGCGTCACTTTACCTTAGAAACTCCAGCGCAGGTGTTGTTGGTCTTGCTACGCAGAGAGGAGACGGACGGGCGGCGAGGAGGTAGAGATGTTAACTATGATAAACATACACTACCGTAACTTATTCTAACTTACACTAAGTGAACTTTAACATAACTTAGCTTATTTTTTTTTTATATTTTATATTTTTTTTACACTTTCTTTTTTTCTTTTTGATGATTAATTTTAATCACTTTCACTCTCTACACTTAAAATTGACTGAATTTCTTTCGCTTCACTCTTTGCCGTTTTCTTTGTTGTTTCACTTTCTTCCGCTTCACTCTTTGCCGTTTTCTTCGAATCACTTACATCCTCTTCATTACGATTTCGCTTCGTAGTTTTTTTTTAAAGAAATTATCGATAGATAGTTGCTTGGTACGGCTTTTCAGAATGTTTCGAAAGTGAGTTAGGCAAACATCATCGAACTGCAAAACTAAACGACAAACCTGCAATTTTTTTGGGTGGTATTTGTCGATGAAGTCGACCACGTTTTGATATTTTCCTAACACCTCTTTTATATGCGCCGAACCTAACACATGTTCTACCTCCTCGCTCCCTTACTCGTCATCACTCATGTGCTCAGACATAGCATGCAGTTCCTTGAGCTCATCTGAGGTAAGTTCGTCGTGATGTTCGGCGACGAGTTCCGTAACGTCATCTGCGTTGACCTCTAGACCCATGGACTTGCCAAGGGAGAAGATTTCCTCTATGGCTCCCGCTGCACCCACCACGGGATCAGGTTTGGGGTCAAAACCTTCGAAATCTCGGGAAGAAACTGCATCAGGCCACAGCTTCTTCCAGGCAGAATTGAGGGTCCGTCGAGTTAATCCCACCCAAGCCTGATCTATGATCTTCAAGCAGTGCACAATGTTGAAGAGGCTCCTCCAAAATTTACGCAAAGTTAAGTTGGTGCTTTGCGTGACATTAAAGCACTGCTTAAATAAGTGCTTGGTGTACAGCTTTTCAAAATTAGAGATGACTTGCTGGTCCATGGGCTGGAGGATAGAGGTGGTATTCGGTGGAAGATACAGCACCTTTATGAACTTAAATTCATCAAAGATATCATCTTCAAGTCCGGGGGGGGGGGTGAGCAGGTGCATTGTCAAGCCATAGCAGGTAATTTAAAGGCAATTTCTGTTCATGAAGATACTTCTTCACAGAAGGGCCGA
>NC_090730.1:30172524-30210024 GCF_036898095.1 Palaemon carinicauda
AATGGTTAGAGCCTCAGTTACGTGGCCTTACTGCAATTGAGAATAATCTCATATAGGAGAGACAAGATTTTGAAATACTCTCCAAGTTTTTAATGATTATGACAAAAACTTATCAATTGTGGCACTTTTTATTAATATGCATTAAACTGTTATTTATCATAAACCATTTACACTTTCATCTTTCTCCTTTTTCTCTTTGCTAATTATAAATCACTCTGGGTCTATGTAAGCATAATAATAATAATAATAATAATAATAATATAGATTTATACATATATGACTCAAAAATTACATATTTTGAGAAACTTACATTAAATTTATTTTAAATTTAGCAATTATGATACCTACAAATGGCATACACATAAACAAGTGGATGTCGATCATTTCTGTACAACAATCAAGAGGGTCATTGCCCGCCTTTGTTGATAATTTCACGAAAGTGAGATGAAAGTAATTGATTATGTAATAATAATAATCTATCTATCTGTTTACCATGGAACTTCCCCAAATTTTAGGGGGGGGGGTAGTCGACATCAAACTAAGGAACAAAAGGAGACCTTTCCTCTCCCCGCTCCTCCCAACCTGATGAGGGGTTCAGCCGAATTTGGCTGGTACTGCTGATAATAATAATAATAATAATAATAATAATAATAATAATAATAATAATAATAATAATAATAATAATAATAATAATAATAATAATAATGGAAAAACATATTCCAGCTTGATAACTGTAACCATAAGGCCTATGTAAGAATTGCAAAGAGGTTCAGTTGGACCTCATAAAATAAAGAACAATTTTAACAGGCGATAGACATCGACTCCGGTTATAAATCTAACCTTAGATTTCAGGAAAAAATATACTCTCTAAAAACGGGGTTTAGTAACGCCAGGTGTAGAATGGGGAGAGAGAGAGAAAAAAAAAACAGTATAGTTGTTTCCGAGTTTCCATCTGATTCGTCCTCAATTCATCATGAACACTTCTTTCAATGTATGTGACGGGTTGGGGGGGGGAGGCTAGAGCTCAAAAGTGGTGCCCTAGATAGGAAAATAAGGTTATTATTCATTAAATATCCCTCTATAAAGATACGTTTAATCTTGCACAATAAAAATGCATGGGATACGACTTAACGTAAAAAAAAAAAATATTGGTGAAAAGAGTTTCTAATTCAATTTAATTTTTTTTTTATCGAACTGGATTTAAGTTTTTTTCAGGCCTTATGATACACATATTGTTATGATATTTCATTATATTACATAAATCATATATTATATATCATAGATCAATGATAGTGAATTAACCGACATGTAAATTCACATATACGACAACACACATACACGAACTCTCTCTCTCTCTCTCTCTCTCTCTCTCTCTCTCTCTCTCTCTCTCTCTCTCTCTCTCTCTCTACTAATTTTCAGATGGCATTATCAAAGCTACATTGGTGAAAATAGAGAGAAAGTTACTGGTTTTAAATATAACGACGTGAATTCTTGTAGTGAAGCAACACTTGCAACTGTTTTTTCCACCACATTTTCATTGTATATGAAAATTTTACAAAATAAAAAAAAAAGTGGTTTGGATAGAACACATGCTAACAAAAAGCCATAAGAAGTTAAGACACGTTCAAACTGAAACGGGCTACTTACGTGAAAAGCAAAGAGCGTTTTTATAATTCGGAAAAAGACTTGGCAACAATTGGCTGATATAAACTCATCTTCATCATACCCGTAATCTAATGATAACGTTAAATGCATAATAATTACAGTACGAAACACTCATCTTATATTTCTAAAGCATTCAGACCTTCTTCTATTATTTCGATAATCGACTGCTCCAATAATTTCACTTGTAATCGCAAATGAAGGAAAAAAACCCATGGATGAAAAATAAAAAAACTTTGGAAAAGCAAGGTTAGCAAGTTAACTGGTTAAGAATAAAAAAAATTATAATCACGGGAAAATGAAAGCAATTTATCAGAATGAGAAAATCGAACAAGCACGCTAGGATGAATTCACTACTAAGCATAAAGTTTGCGTTGAAGCAAGTTTCTATTGAAAATCCAAGTTATTTTGGGTAGCAAGAATAGATTTGATTGCAAAATCATTCTAACTTTGCATGATTCCTTGAATTTTCATGCACGTTAAAATCTGCACTGAAAAAAGTAATATGCATGTAAGGATATTGCTAGTCTAGAATCTGTCCAGTTTTTGTACCAATTCTAAGCGACCTGAACTTCCCTAAAATTTTTAGGGAAGTTTTGGACTAAAAATATTTTCATTTATCAGTTGTAATTTTATATTCAACCTTTTTTTTAGGGGTGGGGTATCAGAATTTTGTTTCTCCCGCTTTTTTTCATAAATATCATCAATCTTCAATAAAAAACTTCATGTTAATATACACTGTGATACTTGACATCATACAAGTGCTTACGAACATGAGCTGAACACTTCTACCCTATTGGGCAAAATAAATTCAGACACTTAACAGGTCCTCAAACACTTGAACAGTGAATGCTGATACACTCCACACAATACTTCCTATATCATAGATATCATATTACATACTCGCCTAAATACCATTCATGTAATGGTTACGGAGCAATGTAGCATTACTAACATTCCATCGAAATGGTTGAAAAGTTAAATAGTTCACTGCATCTACAACCAAATAAAAGGGCTTGAAATTTGAACTTGATACCATTTTTTATAAAACTCCGCTATATAAAATTGTAAATGTCTTTTTATTCTTTATTGATAGGGATGAAATTCTCTGCAAAAGATAATTCTATAACATAGCTGAACTTCAAGCACTTTTATTCACATTTCTAGCATTATGCTATACTTAAATAGTCAGTATTTCTCCACGATTTTAGTAAATGCTTACTAAATACTGTTGTATGGTAGTGTCGCTCACTGCGTTTCGTGAAAACAGCAATAATAATAATAATAATAAAAATAATAATAATACCTACCTGTAACTCAGGACAGATACTGTTTATGAGATTGGCATTGTCCCTCGTTGACGTCACTCACTATCCCGCAGTTCACTGTAATGTTGCTACATTTAACAACATATTTAAGAAAGCTACATAATAGCTGTTTTTTTTTAATTGTAGATATTACCATGAAATTAGGCAGGAACAGAGGAACTATGTTTCTCATCAATCCTGCAATATTTTCATTCGGATATGTGAATTATTCTAGGAACAATTTACTCCCCCGCCAAAAATAACCATTCAACCCATACCGAAATAAATGTTTGCTGTGGCTTTTCTATGGCATATATTGTAGAAACAGTTGATTGGAGAATGGTAATTGCATTCATAGGAAATAGTCGAATTGACTAGTTAGGTCGTTCTTACTTTCTGTTTTGTTTTGGTGTTCGGTCATGCACGGAAAGTAAACTGAATGAATGCCATTTGGTAATATTAAATGTAAATTTAGAACTTTCCCCTTTTTGTATTCTAATTTAATTAATTAATTAAATGTCAAATGTATCCCTTATAAGGAAACAGTTTTGATTTCCCGTCTTTATTTTTCAATGGTTTTTCGAGAGTTTCGAACAAAGAAAAGAAAACGGGAGTTTATCACAAGTTTGAATCTGACAGGAAGAGTCAGTTGAGCTCAAGTCGTTACAAGATCACTGTCGGCCGCATCCCTGGAACGTGTGTTCCTTCCTTTAAAGAGTGAACAATTTAGTTCCAACCAGAATCAAGATTATAGCAGACCTATTCGAGTACAGGTAAGTTAAGAATAAAGACTCACCCTTATTTTGATGAGTTAGATAATTCTAACATTTTCGAACTAAATTATCATTTATCTATACCCGTAAGACTTCAGTTTGCTTTTTGTCCTGTTGGTTGTCTTCGGCTATGACTCTGGTCATTGGACATAACTGGGTAAGTAGGTTATCAGAACTACGCCTGAAAGAATGTGACGGGTTGTTATATTCATAAGGGGGGCGCAACCTTTGAAAGCATCAAAATTGAAGTGGAGCGATATTTTGCTTATCCTAAGAGGGGTAGGCCTACTCGAATGTTTGTGTTCTTGGGTAGCAACGATCTGGACGCTATCCCTAGTACTGCGGAGGTATGACAGGTACAGCGCAGTTGTGAGGCCTTTGCGGAATTATTAAAGAAAATTTTGTCCTGATGTGAAATTAATTTTTGCGCAAATAGAGGATAGGTTTTATATCAATCACTTGGAAAGTTTTTACGCGTTGCAGTAGGACTTTAACGCAAAGTCAAATAAATTCAAGAAGTGGTTGAATAAAGGGAAAGGAAAGCATAATCTGTTCATTATGAAAGGGGTTAGTGGATTCTCTGACCCATGCCTTTAGGCCAGGGATGGAGTTCATCTCAATTATGATGGAAATCTGAAGTTGGCGCAGAGAATGGCTGATTTTTAGTTTAAGTAAAGGCCTAAAGGTAAAGTTAGTTTAGCTGTTCTAGTGTCAAGTATGTACTTTTTTTGTCCTCTCTAGGCTCATTTGGTTTTTGTAATGTCAGGATTTTTTGTATACCTGTACTGCTGTTATTCCTTATAAGGAAAGGAGCAGTATCGGTCTTATTTTACACTGTATTGATTTAACCTTAGGTTAAGTTAGTAGCCTTTTCATTTATATAACCAGTTGATTAGCTTAGTTTTGCCATTAGCATAATATGATGTATTTTCAATAGGAAGTAACTGATGATATCTTGCTTTGCATTGACTTGATTAAGTTAAGTTTTAATTTTTCCTTGAGTAATTTAGTATTGGTTAGAAGCATTGTTCAAGATGGATGAGGCTGAAATGAGAAGGTTAATTAAAAAGAGGGCCTAGGTTAACGGTTTAATAACTCTCGATGTTAGGAAGATTGACTGTTAAAGGACGATCAAATTAATGGTCATTTGTTGCAAGAATTCATTCACAAAATTGATGCTAATTTAGTAATAGTTGAGAATTTTGATGGAAGCATTTGTGAAGATGAACTAGATAGTATTTTGCAAGCAGCAAGAGATTATCATTATGAAATACAGAAAACTCTGTCTGAATTTAGAGTAAAATTTGATAATTTTTTTTGGAGGTAAGAATACTCCCCAAAATAGTTCTAGTAAAATTGTAAAGTTGCCTCTCCCTCCTATTCAAATTCAGAAGTTTGAAAACAATGCAGCTAATCCATTTGACTATTTTAATTTTAAGAAGGCTTTTAATAATGCTTTGGCTGGAATGCCTAACCTAACTAGGGCTCGAATGTATTTATTTAAAGGGTTATTTGTTAGGTGAAGCTTTAACTGTAATAGAAAACATTACAGTATATGATGAGGGTTTTGATTTGGCTATTAAGCAATTAGATCTTAATTTTCTAGATCAAGACAACATAATTGATCAAGCAATAAGTGAAGTTTTGAACATTTCTGAGGTAAAATCCCTTAGTGAAGTAGAATATTTAGTTAGATCTTTAAATAATAAATTCATTGACTTGAAGGGACTTGGTATAGATCTGATTGAAGTTGATTCGGCTGCTCTATTGCTAACTAGCAAAATTGTAAAGAGGAAGCTTCCTAGAAATTTTTGATAGAACTTTTTAGAACTAAAGGATCTTCCTATCCTAATTTTAACCAGTTGTTAGATAATTATCAGAGTATTATTGCACGCCTTAGTTTAGGTCATAATGAAAATTCTGGTGCAAAACCTAAAGTTAAATATGAAGGTAAAGAAGTTAAATTTGAAGGTAAAGACCGTAATTTCCAGCAATCAAAGTTTAGTAATAAATCTACTGCTAGTAATGACTCCAATAAAGTTCAGTTTACCAGTAAACCTATATTTTCTGGTAGATGTAAATTTTGTAAAGAAATTGGTCATAACTCTTCTAGATGTACTAGGTTTGATACTTTGCAATCTAGGAAGAATAGAGATGAAGAACTAACTTTATGCATTAAATGCTTGAGTGATAGGCATTAAGCCTCAGAATGTCCGGGAAATAAACCATTGTTGCTTTATAATTGTTTCTCTTGCAACAAATCTAAACATCATGGAGCAATGTGCCCTAATGCTAGTAAGGATCTTGGTAAAAAAAAGTATTGAGTTGTCAATCAGGGTCTGAAATATTTGTTCCCTTTATTACCATCAAAGTTGGTAGGGGTAGGAAATCTTTTAAATGTTGTTTTTTATTAGACACCGGAACCCAGTTTAGTGTTATTAATAAACAAATTGTTAATAGTAGAATAGGAGATTATTGTGGTGCTCCTTTATCTAGGTTAGTTTCTTCTTTTGGGTTGCCAGCTAGAGTTAGTGATGGATTTCACTTGGTTGCTGATTTAACAATGCCTTATGGGAAAAGGACTATTCTTTTTCTTGGCATTGGAAAATTCTAATCTTTCCATACAAATTCGTATGTTGCCTTCTGTAGTTGAAAATATGGAATCTACTGGTTATTCAGTATGTAATAATTACCCAGGTAGGAATTCTGAAATTGTAAATATATTATGTATCCTGGGGAATGATATCCTTCAGGAATATAGTCAGTTAGATTAAGACTGTAGATTTGTTTAATATTAAGGTTAGAGTAATTAAGTTGGCCAATGGGGTTATTCCATTTGGTACAGTAGTCAATTTGTTCATCTTTCACAAAGGAAGCTTTTTTATTAGAGAATTGATTCTTATGAACCTTGTAATCCTCTAAGACAGGTAGAGTCTTTTCCTAAAATTGATAGTAATAAAATCTTGAAAAATAGACCAAGAGGTAATGGTGAAGCTAAATCTGTTAGGTTTATTCCAAATAAGGAAATTAAATATGTACCTGAATGTAACATAGAATCTAGAGTTTTCTATAATTCTTCCCTTAATTCGGAAAGAAACAGACACCTAAGCCCGATAAGAATAGACTTCTGGAATTTGTTCCTCCTAAGCAACTGGGAAAACAGAAGCTATTAGTGATTTTTGCAGTCAATCCAGTAGGCTATAAGTTCAATCCATTGAATGATATCTTTCCTGAATCTTGTGTAGAGTATGGACTCGACAATTTCTGTAATTTAGAATCGATTGGGATCAAAGATGAAAATTCCCTAACTTATGAAGACCAACAAGTTGCTGAATTTGCTAAATCAATTTCTTTTCATGAAGGACATTATCACGTTCAGTTACCATGGAAAAAGGATTCAATTGAAAAAGTCCCAAACAATTTAAAGATATCTTTGGCAGTTGCTGAACGGATTTATTCTAAATTAAAACATCAGAATATATCCTCTAAATATGAGGAAGTTTTTGATAGACAAAAGAAGCTTTGCATTATTGAGCCTGTTAAAAATAGAGCCGCAGGTCAAGTATTCATTCCTCATCGTCTTGTCATCAGAAATGATGAAAATGCCACCACTAAAATCCGTCCTGTATTTAAATGTAGTTTAAAGGTGGGAAAAGCTCCTTCATTAAATGAAGCCGCTTTCCCTGGTATTGATTTGATGAACAACTTGTTGTCTTTGGTTTTGTATTTCAGGAATAATAATTATGTAGTTGTAGCTGATATAGTGAAGTTTTCTCCAAGTTAGGTTATCTTTAGAGGCAGATCGTATTAGATTTTGTTTCTTTAGAAAGATAAATGGGAAGTGTATTGCTTATCGATATAATACCATAATTTTTGGATTTGTAAGTTCTCCCTTTACATTGAATTATATTATTCAACATCATCTGTCTAGCTATAGTGGGAATGAAGTAGCTTCTCTGATTAAAGACAAATTTTATATGGATAACTTAGTGCTCTCTTCTAATCAGGGAGCCCAGATGCCATTTATTATCAATTCTATTAAGAAAACTATAAATTCAGGGGGGTTGCCTTTGCCGGAGTGGGGTTCTAATATACCTGCTTTGTTGTCTACTCTTGATGAAGATGAAAAGGTAGATTCTTCTGAATTGAAGATTTTAGGATATATTTATGAGTCTGACAAAGATACCTTACCATTAAAGGTTAAGCAATTGAACAAGGGTGCTTCATCAAAGCGTCAGATTTTGTCAGCTTTGTCATCTGTCTTTGATCCTATTGGTATATTTGCTCCTATAATGCTGCAGGGCAAGCTTATTATTCGTAAGTTGTGCCAGCAAGTTACGAACTGGGATGAAACAGCTAGTGCTGAAATTTCTAAACTATGGAGTAAATTTTGTAATTCTTACAGTGAAGTTAGTCAAACTTCTTTTTCTAGACAAACTTATAAAACTGATGCTCCTGTCAAGCTTTTTTTGTTTGCCGATGCCTCTAAAGAAGCTTATGGTTGTGGTATGTATGCTGAGTAAGGTGATCATAGTTCCCTGATATTTGCTAAGACTAAGGTTAGCCTTATTAAGAAGAAGACTCTCCCTACTTTAGAACTTTTGGCTCCTCAATTAGCTTTGAAGTGATTTTACACCATTTTTTAAAGTAATCTATTAAATTGTGCTGAAATTGAAAGCATAACTCTTTTTTATAGATAGACAAGTAGTTCTTAGTTGGATTCTAACTAATAGGGCTCCTAAGAAAAACACATTTATAAATAATAGATTGAAGGAAATTTCCAATCTGTTGGATAGGATTTCTGATAGATTTTGTAGAGTTTCATTAGCTTATATTCCTTCATCTAGCAATCAAGCTGATTTACTAACAAAACCTTGTACTAATAAGCCCTTTTTTTGAAAATTTCAGTCTTTAGATCAAAGGTCCTTCTTGGTTGAATTCTCATGACGAATGGCCTTAGGGTCTTTTGGGTTGTATTCCTGAAAATGTGAAGGGTGACTAAATTTCTCCTGTAATGTTCCCTAAAAAGTTACCTCTTGTAAATATTAGTAATTTTTCTAGTTTTTCTTTACTTATAAGTGTAGTTTCTAAGGTATTTACCGTTGTACGTAAGATTAGGAAAATTCAAGCTGACCCTGTTGAGGCAGCTTCTAATTACCTTCTGCGATTGATGCAAGAGGAAGCTTATCCTCTTGAATGATCTTATCTGTTGAGTACAGATTCTTCAGTTGAAGTTCCACCTTTTGTTGGGCAGTTAAATTTGTTTTTGGACGATAATGGTATAAGGCGAACTAAAGGTCGGATTGACAAAAATATTACTTTAAAATTTGATATTGTCAATCCTATTGTTGTGGACAAGAAACATCATTTGACTCGGTTGCTGATTTATTATCCCCATTGTAAGTCTAGTCTTATGGGTTTGCAATCCACTCTTAGTTTTTTGCGCATGCATGGTTTGTAGATTGTAAAGGCCAGGCAAGCAGTTTTGTATGTCCTGAAGGATTGTATTGTATGCAAGCAGTATAATGCTAGCACAGTGAAGTACCCTTTTCCTTCTTCCATGGTTAATTTGAGTGTGCCTTTTCCTCATACTGGTGTGGATTATACAGGCCACTTATGGTTGAAGGAGAAAAATGGAGAAAAATTTAAGGTATATATTCTTATTTTCACTTGTTTTAATACAAGAGCTATACATTTGGAAGTTGTCCAGTCTATGTCAACCTCAGAATTTATATTGGCATTCATTAGGTTTTCTAATAGGTTGGTGTTCCTGTCACTGTTTATTCTGACAATGCCAAATCCTTTGTGCAGGCTGTTATTATAATTGAACAGTTACTTACTTCTTCTGAGTTTGAGGAGAAGTTTAGGGGCCCTTCAATTCCTCATAAGACTATCCCTGTCTACGCAAGGAGGTAAGAATACTCCCCAAAATAGTTCTAGTAAAATTGTAAAGTTGCCTCTCCCTCCTATTCAAATTCAGAAGTTTGAAAACAATGCAGCTAATCCATTTGCCTACTTTAATTTTAAGAAGGCTTTTAATAATGCTTTGGCTGGTATGCCTAACCTAACTAGGGCTCAAATGTATTTATTTAAAGGTTTTTTTGTTAGGTGAAGCTTTAACTGTAATAGAAAACATTACACTAGATGATGAGGGTTCTGATTTGGCTATTAAGCAATTAGATCTTAATTTTCTAGATCAAGACAACATAATTGATCAAGTAATAGGTGAAGTTTTGAACATTTCTGAAGTAAAATCCCTTAGTGAAGTAGAATCTTTCGTTAGATCTTTAAATAATAAATTCATTGACTTGAAGGGACTTGGTATAGATCTGATTGAAGATGATTTGGCTGCTCTATTGCTAACTAGCAAAATTGTAAAGAGGAAGCTTCCTGAAAATTTTTTGATAGAAGTTTCTAGAACTACAGGATCTTCCTATCCTAATTTTAACCAGTTGTTAGATAATTATCTGAGTATTATTGAACGCCTTAGTTTAGGTCATAATGAAAATTCTGGTGCAAAACCTAAAGTTAAATATGAAGGTAAAGAAGTTAAATTTGAAGGTAAAGACCGTAATTTCCAGCAATCTAAGTTTGGTAATAGATCTTCTGCTATTAATGACTCTAATAATGTTCAATCTACCAGTAAACCTTTATCTTCTGGTAGATGTAAATTTTATAAAGAAATTGGTCATAATTCTTATAGATGTACTAGGTTTGATACTTTGCAATCTAGGAAGAATAAAGCTGAAGAACTAACTTTATGCATTAAATGCTTGAGTGATAGGCATTAAGCCTCGGAATGTCCGGGAAATAAATCATTGTTACCTTGTAAATGTTTTTCTTGTAATAAATCTGAACATCATGGAGCAATATGCCCTCATGCTAGTAAGGATCTTGGTAAAAAAAGTATTAAGTTGTCAATCAGGGTCTGAAATATTTGTTCCCTTTTTTACCCTCAAAGTTGGTAGAGATAGGAAATCTTTTAAATGTTGTTTTCTATTAGACACTGGAGCCCAGTTTAGTGTTATTAATGAACAAAATGTTGATAGCAAATTAGGAGATTATTTTGGTGCTCATTCAGCTGGGTTAGTTTCTTCGTTTGGGTTTCCAGCTAGAGTTAGTGATGGATTTCACTTGGTAGCTGATTTAACAATGACTTGTGTGAAAAAGACTAGTCTGTTTTTTGCATTGAAACATTTTAATCTTTCCATACAAATTCTTATGTTGCCTTCTGTAGTTATAAATATGGAATCTGCTGGTTATTCTGTATGTAATAATTAACCAGGGAGGAATTCTGAAATTGTAAATATATTAGGTATCCTAGGGAATGATATCCTTTAGGAATTTAGTCAGTTAGATGTAGACTGTAGAGTTGTTTAATATTAAGGTTAGAGTAATTAAGTTGGCCAATGGGGTTATTCCATTTGGTACAGTAGTCAATTTTGTTCATCATTCACAAAGGAAGCTTTTTTATAAGAGAATTGATTCTTATGCACCTTGTAAACCAGTAAGAGAGGTAGAGTCTTGTCCTAAAATTGATAGTAATAAAATCTTGGAAAATAGACCAAGAGGTAATGATAAAGCTAAATCTGTTAGGTTTATTCCAAATAAGGAAATTAAATATGTACCTGAATGTAACAGAGAATCTAGAGTTTTTTATAATTCTTCCCTTAATTTGGAAAGTAAACAAACTTCTAAGCCTGGTAAGAATAGACTTCTGGAATTTGTTCCTCCTAAGCAATTTGGAATACAGAAGCTATCAGTAAATTTTGCAGTCAATCCAGTAGGCTATAAGTTCAATCCATTGAATGATATCTTTCCTGAATCTTGTGTAGAGTATGGACTCGACAATTTCTATAGTTTAGAATCGATTGGGATTAAAGATGAAAATTCCCTTCCTTATGAAGACCAACAAGTTGCTGAATTTGCTAAGTCCATTTCTTTTCATGAAGGACATTATTACATTCAGTTATCATGGAAAAAGGATTTAATTGAAAAGGTCCCAAATAACTTAAAGATTTCTTTGGCAGTTGCTGAACGGATTTATTCTAAATTAAAACATCAGAATATATCCTCTAAATTTGAGGAAGTTTTTGATAGACAGGAAGAGCTTGGCATTATTGAGCCTGTTAAAAATAGAGCCGCAGGTCAAGTATTCATTCCTCATCGTCTTGTCATCAGAAATGATGAAAATGCCACCTCTAAAATCCGTCCTGTATTTAACTGTATTTTAAAGGTGGGAAAAGCTCCTTCATTAAATGAAGCTGCGTTCCTTGATATTGATTGGATGAACAACTTGTTGTCTTTGGTTTTGTGTTTCGGGAATAATGATTATGGAGATGTAGGTGATATAGTGAAGGCTTTTCTCCAAGTTGTTATCTTTAGAGTCTGATCGCAATAGACTTTGTTTCTTTAGAAAGATGAATGGAAAGTTTGTTGCTTATAGATATAATACCATAATTTTTGGATTTGTAAGTTCTCCGTTTGTATTGAAATATATTATTCAACATCATTTGTCTTGCTATAGAGGGAATGAAGCAGCTTCTCTGATTAGAGACAAAATTTATATGGATAACTTAGTGCTCTCTTCTAATCAGTGAGCCCAGATGCTATTTATCATCAATGCTATTAAGAAAATTATGAATTCAGGGGGGTTGCCTTTACGGGAGTGGGGTTCTAACATTCCTGCTTTGTTGTCTACTCTTGATGAAGATGAAAAGGTAGCTTCTTCTGAAATGAAGATTTTAGGATATATTTATGAGTCTGACCAAGATACCTTAAAATTAAAAGGTTAAGCAATTGAACAAGGGTGCTTCCTCAAAGCGTCAGATTTTGTCAGCTTTGTCATCTGTCTTTGATTCTATTGTTATATTTGCTCCTATAATGCTGCAGGGCAAGCTTATTATTCGTAAGTTGTGCCAGCAAGTTACGAACTGGGATGAAACAACTAGTGCTGAAATTTCTAAACTATGGAGTAAATTTTGCAATTCTTACAGTGAAGTTAGTCAAACTTCTTTTTCTAAACAAACTTATAAAACTGATGCTCTTGTCAAGCTGTTTTTGTTTGCCGATGCCTCTGAAGAACCTTATGGTTGTGGTATGTATGCTGTGCAAGGTGATCATAGTTCCCTGATATTTGCTAAGACAAATGTTAGCCCTATTAAGAAGAAGACTCTCCCTACTTTAGAACTTTTGGCTCCTCAATTAGCTTTTAAGTGTTTTTACACCATTTTTTAAAGTAATATATTAAATTGTGCTGAAATTGAAACCATTACTCTTTTTATAGATAGCTAAGTAGTTCTTAGTTGGATTCAAGCTAATAGGGCTCCTAAAAGAAACACATTTATAAATAATAGATTGAAGGAAATTTCTAATCAGTTAGATAAGATTTCTGATAGATTTTGTAGAGTTTCATTAGCTTATATTCCTTCATCTAGCAATCAGGCTGATTTACTAACTAAACCTTGCACTAGTAAGCACTTTCTTGAAAATTTCAGTCTTTAGATCAATGGGCCTTCTTGGTTGAATTCTCCTGACGAGTGGCCTAAGGGTCTTTTGGGTTGTATTCCTGATAATGTGAATGGTGACTTAATTTCTCCTGTAATGTTCCCTTAAAAGTTACCTCTTGTAAATATTAGTAATTTTTCTAGTTTTTCTAGACTTATAAGTGTAGTTTCTAAGGTATTTACTGTTGTATATAAGTTTAGGAAAATTCAAGCTGACCCTGTTGAGGCAGCTTCTAATTATCTTCTGCGGTTGATGCAAGAGGAAGCTTATCCTCTTGAATTATCTTATCTGTTGAGTAGAGATTTTTCAGTTTCACCTTTAGCTAGGCGGTTCAATCTGTTTTTGGACGATAATGGTATAATGCGAACTAAAGGTCGGATTGAAAAAAATATTACTTTAAAATTTGATACTGTCAATCCTATTGTTGTGGACAAGAATCATCATTTGACTCGGTTGGTGATTTATTATGCCCATTACAAGTCAATGCATATGGGTTTGCAATCCACTCTTAGTTTTTTGCGCATGCATGGTTTGTGGATTGTGAAGGCCAGACAAGCAGTTTTATCTGTCCTGAAGGATTGTATTGTATGAAAGCGATATAATGCTAGCTCAGTGAAGTACCCTTCTCCTTCTTCGCTTCCTTCTTCCAGGGTTAATTTGAGTGTGCCTTTTGCTCATACTGGTGTAGATTATACAGGCTACGTGTGGTTGAAGGAGAATGTACCAACCGTGTGTCAATTATGTACCAACCGTGTGTCACACAATTGTACATAATTATTTTTCATATAATATGCTTGTATCTGCGCTCTTCCCTCGCACTAAAAAGAACATGAAAATTCATGTCTCCGGTTATGCTCTGTAACATTGTCTGTCTCTCAAACATGTTATGTCCTGTTGCCTTGAGGTTTTGTATATAAAGGAGAGTGTTCCTTAATAAACAACTCAGTCGATTGCATCATGCCTTTGAGTTCACACCCCTTCTTCGTCACATTGGTGACCCCGGAGTGACCCGCTCCGCCCCCTCCCTCCACCTCTCACCGTTACTATGACGCTGTCAACGCATACCTTTTGCAGCAGTACTCTCCGTCGCCAGCCGCCCGTATAGCAGCGCCTTTTCAGCTTTCTCATAAATCGTTGAGGGACCAAAGGGCTTCGCTCACCCTCGGGAAAATGACCAGTATCACTCGCCTGCAACCTTCCGCAGACAACTATCCTCGTGAGGTGAACCTACTTCGTGTCCTTATGACAGCCACTTCATGACCTTCGAAACCTTCATCAACGCCTCCACTCGTGACGAAGAGGACACCTATTCAAATTCAACCGAAGCTGACGTGAATGCTGTAGGACATACACGCCTATGAAAGCCGTAGGACATACCACCTATGAACGCCGTAGGACTATGAATGCCGTAGGCCTATGAATGCCGTAGGACACGCCTATGAATGCCGTAAGACACGTCTATGAATGGCGTAGGACACACTCGCCTATGAATGCAGTATGACACGCCTATGAATGCCGTAGGACACACAAGCCTATGAATGCCGTAGGACACACTCGCCTACCCCGTGACGAGCAGGAGCGGCAACACAGCCACCCATCATCCACCACTCACTTGCACCCCAACGAACGACATCTACAGCCACTCACTGCCGCTAATCGGCGCAGTTTTTACTACTACTTCTCCAGATTCAGGGCACCTATTTAACATGTTCAGTATGTCATTTTTAGAGGGGAGCCATGTACCAAGACTATCCCTGTGCACGTAGCGTGGTTTGGTGCTGTTTGGGAAAGATTGATTAAAACAGTGAAGCATTGCCTTTTTAAAAGTCTTGGTAGATATACTCCTTCATTCTCTGAATTTGTCACTTTCCTCTCTGACATTCAGAAAATTTTAAATAATAGGCCTTTAACTTATAGATCTTGTGAGAATGAGTTAGATATAATTTCTCCTAATCATTTCTTGGTTGGCAGGTTTATTCCTTCTTTAATGTTTGGTGATTCTGAACAAGTTCCTGAGTGGGAGTATGATGAGGAGAATGAGTATTCTTCTCTCCTTGCTCATACTTTGGAAACTAGGGATGGACTTTATGAAAGCTTGAAGGAAAAGTGGCTTTCTGAATATCTATTAAGTTTGAAAGAAAAGAACAGATCTTCTTTTCAGCCTCCAAGAAAGTGGGAAAAAATAGAAATTGCATTCTTTAAATTATCTTCAAGATCTAGAACTTATTGGCCATTAGTTAGAATTGTTGAAACATTCAGTGACGACGAGGAGTTGTTCGTACTATTATTATTGTTAAGCCTGATAAAACTGAAAGCGTAATTAATGTTAGTTTTTTAATTCCTTTAGAATTATATTCTGAGCTTAATGATCCTAATTTATATGTTCAAATTGAACAAGAGGACAATGTTGGTAATTTTGAGACAGATGAAATACCTGACACTGGAACAGCTTTGCCGGATGAAGTATCTACCAGGCCTACCCGCAGTACTGCTCTTGCCTCCAGAAACTTGATAAGAAACTTAGCTCGTGAGGGTAGATTGTAAAAAATGTTTTTTTTCGTTTTGTAAGTGTTCTTTTGTTGTAGAGTTAATCTGTCAAAATGGTTATTTGTGAAACCACTTTCCTTTTTGTTGTTTGGGGAAGATGTAGAAATAGTCAAATTGACTAGTTAGGTCGTTCTTACTTTCTGTTTTGTTTTGGTGTTCGGTCATGGACGGAAAGTAAACTGAATGATTGCCATTTGTTAATATTAAATGTAAATGTTTAACTTTCCCCTTTTAGGTATTCCAATTAAATTAATTACTGAAAGGGTAAATATATTCCTTATAAGGAAACAGTTTTGATTTCCCGTCTTCATTTTTCAACGATTGTTCGAGAGTATTCGAACAGAGGAAAGAAAATGGGAGTTGTTCTCAAGTTGAATCAGACTGGAAGAGTCAGTTGAGCTCAAGTCGTTACACGATTACTATCAAACGCATCTTTGGATCGTTTGTTCCTTCCGTTATAAAGTGAACTTTTTTGTTCGAACATTAATCTTCTATCAAAATTATATCTGCCTAATACAAGTACCGGTAAGTTGGTTAATAAAGACTTTACCCCTAATTTGATGCAAGTTAAATATTTTTCGAACAATGAAAATTGGTATAGACAGTAAATATCCATTCCATAAATCCCATTCATTTTAATATGTGAAATATTCTACAAGAAATTTACGGCGCCCCCGAAAACTGGCCTCCTGCGAATATTGAAAAATAGCTACTTTGATTTTTCTATGGCAAGTATCAATACGGTAATTGGTATGAATGTAGTTCACTGTATAACAGGAAATGTCACATGAGGTTGGACTCAAGATAAATAGAAGGAAAGAAGATGATGAGAAAGAAATATTTGATGGAAGACGAAATATTATCGGAAGAAGAAAGGATTAATTAGGTAGCATCATTTAAGTATTTAGGAACAACGATCTCTAATACAGGGGCTTTAGAATTGGAGTTCAATAAAAGATTGAAAAAAATTAACTCAGACAATAGCTAGGATAACCTAAATTTGGAATTCAAATCGCCTGAAATTACATATAAAAATCAGGCTATATATCAGTTTAATGAGGTCCGTGTTACTGTAGGGGCATGCGTTGTGGTATAACAATGAAATTATGTCCAATAGATTTTGTAGATTTGAGAAAAAAAGACCTCAGAAGAATATTAGGAGCTAAATGGCAGGACAGCAGTAGCAATAAAACTGTAAGAGATTACTAAAGTACCATATGTGGATGAGATCATGGTGAGCGGTAGATGAAGATGGTTTGGGCATGCTCTTCGCACTCCTTAAGAGATTAGTTTACCAAACTTTTAACTGAGCTTCGCAAGGCACTTGAAGAGTTAGAAGACCCAAGCCTACATGGCTGAGGACTATGAAGTGTGAAGTGGGAGATAAGGCATGGAAAAGTATCTATTTAAAAGCTCATGATAGAGAAGACTGGTGAAATCTAACAGAAGCCCTTTGCGTCAATAAGCGTAAAAGATGATGATGATGATGATGATGATGTACAGTATCAGTAAAAGATGAATATGTAGCCTACCCCTCACTAGAATTGTTTAGTCCACGTTTTATACTACCAGTAAGTATTATTATTATTATTATTATTATTAATATTATTATTATTATTATTATTATTATTATTATTATTATATAACCCGTACTTTTATCAGCTGCCCAGGAACAACAATAATTTATACCAGGAATTATGGTATGCTCATAGAAATACTTAAAACACGCACTAGCCCATTGTCAAAACAATGTGAATGATTTAAGCTCCTCAAAAGATTTGAAAAGGAACCATACAAGCAAGATACGAGGTTGTAGCTCCGAACAAATGTACCGGTGAGTAAATTGAGACTTCTCTGCATGTAAACACTGAGACTGATACATAATCACGCCACTAAGGAAGCGGATATTAGACCCAATAAAGTGCAGGTTGCATATGCAACGGGGGCCAGAATATGAATGAAAATTAAGTAGCAAAACCAAGAGAAATAACGACCGACTATTGCACAAATTTATTTTGTACTTGCTTCGTATTGCTGGCGTTCTCAGTTGCGTGAACAAGCTTTCAATTCTGCCTTTGTTGAAAGTCCTATAACGGCAAGTAATGAAGAGCCCACGAAAATAAAAACACGCGAACAAACACAAACAGAGGATACCATGGGAGTTCATTGGAGATGTTTAATATTATGTCGTTATAGAAGTTGACGAAATTCAAATTCAAGAGGCAAACGAGACACTAAAGAAAGTCTTCTAAGAAAAGGGTGTACGATAAGATCTGGCGTTCAAAATTCATATTGAACAATGAAGTATTAATTGTAAAAATTATAACTGAAATGAAACTGTATTTGAAAACAATATTTCACGGTACACAGATTCAACGTTGACGTCTGAGGATATGACATGGTTCTGCGAAGGCTTATAATTCTATGAACTAGAATCCAATTCCAGTAAAGCTAGAAAAAAGGTTGATATTAGCATTGCATTGGTTCCTTCATAGTTTTATTTAAACAGAAGCCATACATTTTCGTATGGGTAAACATTGCAGTATTCAAATCCACAGATGTTCTTATGGTTACACGTTGGGTGATTTATGAATAACAGGGAAGATCAATGGGTAAAGTACTGAACATAATAAAGACCTGCATTTAAAAGTAACTTGGTGAATGTGAGAAATAAATCCAATTAGTAACTGTTGCCTTTGTGAGTACAAAGAAAAAAAACATTATGGTGAAAATTTCATCTATGATTTTTGAATACTCCCAACCCCCTCCTACATTTACTTTCTTATTACACTGTGGCGGGATGTTTAAAAAAACAAGCCCCACACCCTGAATCACACCTACTGACAATTGTCTCAACAAAACAAACTTTCCCCTTACGTTATCTATACCAGACTCTTTAACAAAAAGTAAACAAAACTAAACATGACCTTAATACTTTATTTCTTACAAACTAACACTTAAAAATAAAATCAACTGCATTCAAAAAAACATAAACACTAACTATACAATAACCACCGTTCAAAAAAAAAAAAACCCTAACAAACTTAAAATTAACCGCACACCAAAACCAATATTTGTTTATGTGAGGACCTCTTTGTCCACACAAGGGCCAGCAGTCCTTCCAGGCCAATGCCACAACTCTCTGGCAGACGCAACACTGGTTGGTTGCAATAACTCAGTAACAGACTGATATTTTGTGGCAATATGCTACACCTGCCTCACTTGATTGGACAGTCTATATTATCACTATCATCATCATCATCAATCAAAATACACAAGAACAATAAAATCAGGTTCTTGAACGCAATCCAGGTCATCTACCTTCGGTCAATCCAAAAGAGCAGTCTAAGTAAAATCGATTAGAGGCCAAGTCAGCAACTAAAGATCATCATTCAAAACCAATTTAATCTCTCCAAAGGAGGAATTACGGTCTGCAAAATAGAAAAAGAAAAAACACGAACACTCCTAGATAACTAAACTATCGCAGTATAATCAAAGATAAATAATAAACTGTTCCTATCATTCATAATCACGACAAGCAAACATAAACAAAACTGTACTTACTCAAAAATTAATCAAATACTTCCACGCTAGTCGAATCAAATAAAGTAAATCCACTAATCACACACACAACCGCCTCTAGCAGCAGTCAAATCGAAAAGCCATTCACTTAAGAAATTTACTATACTGTCCTAACCTAGCTAAAGGTAAACAAAAAACCTCATTTATACCAACAGTCTTTCTCACAACAAACAATCAATACACTAACTACCTCTCTCTCTGACACACAGTCTTTCTGTCTCTCTCTCTCTCTCTCTCTCTCTCTCTCTCTCTCTCTCTCTCTCTCTCTCTCTCTCTGGATTTGGCAAACAAAAAAATAAAAATAAAACAAAAATCCTCCACATTCCTCCCCCCTTACTTTGCCAAATCCTTATACGCAACGCTTACCTAATTTTTTTTCATAACCCAGTCGCAGTCGGGAACAGGACCTCTACTCCAAGTAACTGGGCTTTCATACACTCTCTCAATCACTTCCTCCTTTTCACAATCACTCGCTACATTAACAGTATTCCTATCTAAATTCCTATCATTTAATATATCATGTACTATTCCATCTACTTCATTATCATCTGGCCCTAAAATCTCACTTATTTCCGTCAGTAATTCATCCATTTCATCAAAACCATTTCCTACTTTAATAAAAGATTCATCATACTACTTATCATTCTCCTATCTTCATTCTCGCATTCGTCATACTTTCTTTTATATCATTTAAGGAAAAGCCACACACACTATAGGTATCATTCATAATCAGCCATGATTCATCTGTATTAACACATTTATCTTCCATACTCATTTGTACATTTACACCTTTGTCATGCCTATTCTGGTTCCTACCTATGCCTATAACATTCCCTTGCACTTTATCCTCACTAAAAATTTTCAAATACTTTTTTTTTCTATATTCAACTAAGACTAATTGCTTCTTTTCCAGCCCTAACTTCTCATGTATACTAGGTTCATACTTACTAAATTCCAACCAATTATTCATCCCATTCTCACGAACATTGATCCCATTCCTTCCACACACACAGGAGGACTCACCCAGCTGAACCCTCTTACACTCTAGTCTCCCGAACTTCCTGGCTGACTTAATCCCTTCTTCCTACATACTCTAGCTACATGCCCATCTACACCACATTCAGTACACTTTCCCCGTGGCTCCTTGCACATTCTAGCATAATGACCATTATTACCACAAAGCACATTCATAGGATTACTACGACATCCACTCGCTATGTGCCCAGTCATACCACACCGATAATATTTTACCCCTTCCTCTTTCTTGCGCTCGCTAAATCTATGCCCTACCTCACGACATCCAAAACAAGCATCTAGAGCCCATCTACATTCATTATTCATATGACCTTCCTTTCCACACCTATAACACTTTTCATTACGGACACAACTATCTGACATACCTCGATGCGCACTCACACTCCTAACCCTATTGCGCCAATTACCCTGCCTAAATCCACCATTTGCTTGCACGGTTCCTCCGTTACTTGCCCTAACACTCCTATCTATTACCTGATCAGCTATCCTCAGTGGTCCTCTCAAAATTGCATCCTCATAACTACCAAATTCTATTACACTTTCTTCCATTCCAGTTCTTACACTCAAAGATTTACTTTCTTTCATACACCTGTATAACTGATAATCCTCAACTATCTCTAGTACATCATCCCATGACAATCTCTTGCGTCCACCTCATTTTCTCCTTCCGTTTCAAATTAATAAATTCACACACATTCTCAGGTATGGTCTCCAAAAACTTCCTTATTAACTCCTTATTCTCATTTATACCTTCATCCCCATACTTCTTCCTAGCTAAAGTTTCCAACCTACATACATACACCGATATCGCTTCTCCTGCATTCATCCGTGCCTCATCAAAATCATTTTTACGCTTATACCTAACACTCCCTTTCATACGTTTTACCTGCTTAATTATTCTCTTTTTCACACTTTTATATTCAACATCCCCTACACTCATTATCACACCATACATCGTCAACAAATACCCAGTCAAATATTCTCCTAATTCCCTAGCCCAAACTCTCTTACTATCACCATACTTATCCTGACAATACCTCTCATATTCCATAAAAAAGTCATACACATCCCTACTGCTATGTTCATTGAACCTTTCACACCTCGGTACCTCTCTCATAAGCACTGTCTTACAAACTTCAACTTCATTCTCACTATCTTCACTGCCTTCTCTGTCGTTGCCTTCTTCCTTATTTGAATATAATGAATCCACCTCAACGCTCAAATTCCTATCTTTAACCATTCCTTTCTTAACATTTTTCTTACCACTTTCACCCATTCATGATCATCTTCACTCTCATCCTGACGTTTCCTCTTTTCCCTCTTCATATTACTTTTACCTTTCTTCTCATTCTTCCTATTACATTTTTGTTCATCCTTACTATGTCTAATTCCCTTATCTTCAATTTCACTATCACTATTACTATTACTATTACTATCACTATTACTTCCTTTCCTATTATCAATTACCTTAGCCTTCTCTTCCACTATCACCCCATTACCCGAAGCAAAAACCACTCGTTCGACTGCACCTTCATCAATGAAAGTTTTCATGATAACAATTACTTTCCCCATCATAGCTTCCATTCGTTCGTCCATTCGTTCATCAGTCTCTTTCATCCTCATCTCAAAACATTCTTCCACTCTCTCTACAGTTCCCTTTAACTCCCTAAGCTCTTTCAGCATGGCCTCATTCTCACAGTTCAACCTCTCATTCTCTATTAGCAACCTCTCTTTCACAACTATCAACTTCTGCTCCTGTTCTTTACAACGCCGCAATTCCTCCCCCAAAGCCTTTAATTTGCCTTCCAATGTCATCAACCTTAAATCTAATTTCGTCTTTCGTCAAAGAGTCCAGCTTCCAATCCCACCTCGGCAGTCCCTGTTCGGGCGCCAAAATAATGCGGCGGGATGTTTAAAAAACAAGCCCCACACCCTGAATCACACCTACTGACAATTGTCTCAACAAAACATACTTTCCCCCTACGTTATCTATACCAGACTCTTTAACAAAAGGTAAAAAAAAAAACTGAACATAACCTTAATACTATATTTCTTAAAAACTGACACTTAAAACTAGAATCAACTGTATTAAAAAAAACTTAAACACTAAATATACAATAACCACCATTCAAAATAAAATAAAAATAAACCTTAACAAACTTAGAGTTACCAACACACGAAAGCCAATATTTGTTTATGTGAGGACCTTTGTCCACACAAGGGCCAACAGTCCTTCCAGGCCAATGCCACAACTCTCTGGCAGACGCAACACTGGTTGCAATAACTCAGTAACAGACCGATATTTTGTGGCAATCTGCTACACCTGCCTCACTTGATTGGACAGTCTATATAATCACTATCATCATCATCATCAATCGAAATACACAAGCACAATCAAATCAGGTTCTTGAACGCAATCCAGGTCATCTACGGCTAATCCAAAAGAGCAGTCTGTGACGGGCCGAGAGAGGGTTGTGAACTCAAAGGCAGGATGCAATCAACTGAGTTGTTTATTAAGGAACACTCTCCTTAATATACAAAACCTCAAGGCAACAGGACATAACATGTTCGAGAGACAGACAATATTACAAAGCAAAACCGGAGACATGATCATAAAGGTTCTTTTTAGTGCGAAGGAAGAGCGCAGATACAAGCATAATATATACAAAATGATTATGTACAATTATGTGACACACGGTTGGTACATGGCTCTCCCCCTAAAAATGACATACTATACATGTTATAGGGCGCCCTGATCTAGAGAGGCGAACTGTAGGCGGGTCATCTGGCAGAAGATAAGCAGGTTTTAGACGATCAATGGAGACCCAGTCTTCTTTGCCCCGAATGTTTAGTAGGAATGCTTTCGGACTGCGTCAGATCACAAGGAAAGGGCCCGTGTAAGGGGGCATTAGTTGTGGCTTGCTAGTGTCGTTGCGCAGGAAGACGTGCGTTGCAGAGTGCAAGTCCGTTGGTATGTGATGCTTCGCTGGGGGCTTGTAAGTCTGGCGGCACGGAGTAAATTTTCACACGACGTGACGTATGCGCTGGAGATCGTCGGAGGAGGTTGTAGAAGGAAAAAATTCGGCAGGGACGACCAAAGGGTCGCCATACACCATTTCAGCTGCCGAGGCGTCGAGGGCGTCTTTAGGAGTGGTCCTCAGTCCCAGGAGGACCCAAGGAAGCTGAGTAAACCAATTGGAATCCTTGCAGCGGGACATAAAAGCTGCTTTGTTGGTTCGATGAAAACGTTCAACCATTCCATTGGCAGCGGGGTTGTAGGCCGTTGTTTGATGTAGGGTGATGCCCAGGAGATTCGCTAATGACGTCCACAATTGAGAGGTGAAAGTGGTTCCCCTGTCAGAAGTAATATGGTCACGGATACCGAATCTTGAAATCCATCCAGAGAGTAAGGCAGATGTACATGAGGCGAACGTTGCAGTTTCCATGGGAATGGCTTCAGGCCAACGAGTGGAGCGGTCGATGACGGTAAACAGGTAACGATGTCCTTGTGATGTGGGTAGGGGGCCTACAACGTCGACGTGAATGTGTGCGAAACGACGCTGAGGTTGAGGAAAGGTGCCCACTCCTGAATCCGTGTGTCGATGTACTTTGGAAGTTTGGCAAGAAGTACAGGCGCAGACCCAATCCTTAGCATCCTTAGAAATGCCGTGCCAAATGAACTTTGCCTTCACCAGCTGTGCAGTAGAATGGCATGAGGGATGTGAAAGGCCGTGAATGAAATCAAACACCTGTCGGCGCATGGGAGCAGGAATCCAAGGTCACGGTCTACCAGCACTGACGTCACACAGGAGGGTGGTGTTGGAATCTTCGAGGGGAAAGTCTTCCCAACGGAGGGATGTGCAGGATGTCCTACAAGCTGGATACTCTAGATCCTGTCGTTGGGCTTCTGCCAGGGGGTTGTAATCCAATCCCAGTTGAACGGCAGCCAACGTGTTTCTGGACAGGGCATCGGCAACGGGATTCATTTTCCCAGGGACGTATTGGAGGGTGCAATTGTATTCAGCCACGGCGGAGAGATGTCGGCGTTGACGGGCGGACCAGGCGTCAGAATGTCGAGTGTAGGCGTGCACCAGAGGCATGTGGTCTGTGCGAATGACGAAGGGCGTACCTTCTAAGAAATGGCGAAAGTGACGGACAGCCAAGTGCACCGCCAGCAATTCTCGATTGAAGGTAAAATAACTCGATTCTGCCTTGGACAGTTTTCTGCTGAAGAAAGCCAATGGACGGGGTGAGCCTTTGACCACCTGCTCGAATACTGCACCAATAGCGATGTCGCTGGCATCGGTGGAGAGAAGGAGAGGGGCGTGTAGGATAGGAAAAGTGAGAGCTGCAGCAGTTGATAGGGCCTTCTTTGCATTGCAGAAGGCTGCTTCTTGAAGGGGACCCCACTTCAGGTCCTTTGGCTTGCCCTTGAGGGAGGCGTAGAGGGAAGCAAGAGTGGCGGCAATAGCTGGCCGAAAACAGTGATAATAGTTGATCATGCCCAAGAATTCCTGCAGAGCTTTGACGGTCGAGGGCGCGGGGAAGCTCTGAACGGCTGCTACCTTCTCAGGGAGGGGATGGACTCCTTCAGGAGTGATACGGTGCCCTAAGAACCACACTCCGTTGGCGCCAAAGGTACACTTGTTATACCGGACTACAAGGCCGTTTTGTTGCAGGCGATCGAGCACGATGCGCAGGTGATGGAGGTGTTCCTCTTTTGAGGAGGAGAACACAAGTATGTCGTCCACATAACATACACAGAAAGGGAGGTCCCCTAAGATGACATCCATGAGACGTTGAAATGTTGCCCCAGCATTACGAAGGCCAAAACAGGAGTAATTAAAGGTATATGTACCAAACAGAGTGGTGATGGCGGTCTTGGGGATGTCTTCTTGGTTCATAGGCACCGGATAATACCCCTTCAGGAGGTCGAGCGTAGAGAAAACCTTCGCTTTGTGTAGGTAGGAGGTCACGTCGGCAATGTTTGGGAGGAGGTAGTGATCCGGTTCTGTTTGCATGTTCAGGCGCCTGTAATCCACACACGGACGGAGGGAGCCGTCTTTCTTCAGAACGATGTGTAAGGGTGACGACCATGGGCTGGAGGCCTATTGGCAAAGGCCCAATTCCTCCATTTCGGCAAACGTCTGTTTGGCTGCTGCCAATCGTTCCGGTGCCAGACGTCTGAATTTTGCGAAGACTGGGGTCCCGTCGTCTTGATATGGTGATAAATACCGTGCTTGGCAGGAACCGTGGGCGTTTGGCGAAGTTCTGGACGGAAAACTTCCGGGTACGACGTGAGGAGGTGGGCGTAGGCATCCGTGGGTGCGCTGATGTGGAGAGCGAGGTTAAAGGGTCAGCTTGAAGTGGTGTCGACAAGTACGAGCCTGCGTTGACCAATCGTCGGTGGGCGACATCGACCAGAAGGTGGAAATGAGAGAGGAAATCCGCACCGAGGATTGGCATTGTGACGTCAGCAACGAGAAACTTACAATTGAATTTACCGTTCCCGAACGATAATGTGAGGTTCTCGTAACCGTAGGTGGGTATCGCAGATCCGTTGGCAGCTACCAAGCGGACGTCGTCAGATGTAGACAAACTACGTCGTGCCTTGAAGAGTTTCCTTGGCAAAAGAGATCGACAAGCACCCGTGTCTACCAAAAATCGCACGCCCGTTCCTGCATCCTGTAAAAAGAAAAGATTAGAAACATGGGAGGCCACCGCCACAAGCGATGGCCTACTTACACGGTTTTTGGCCACTGACAATCCTTGGCACATTTCTTCGCGGTTGCCCCGAATCTGAATTGGTAGTAACAAAACTGCGGCGGATGGGAGGTAGTAAGTGGCTGTAGAAGTCGTTCGTTGGGGCGCGAGCGATTGGTGGGTGGTGGACAGTTCTGTCGCCGCTTCGGCACGTCACGGGGTAGGCGTGCATGTCTTACGGCATTCATGTCAGAGAGAGAGAGAGAGAGAGAGAGAGAGAGAGAGAGAGAGAGACTGTGTGTCAAAGAGAGAGGTAGTTAGTGTATCGATTGTTTGTTGTGAGAAAGGCTATTGGTATAAACATGGTTTTTTGTTTACCTATAGCTAGGTTAGTACAGTAGTAAATGTCTTGGGTGAATGGCTTTTTTATTTGACTGCTGCTTGAGGCGGTTGTGTGTGTGAATGCTGGATTTACTTAATTTGATTCGAGCAGCGTAGAAGTATTTGATTATTTTTTGAGTAAGTACAGTTTTTGTTTATATTTTCTTGTCGTGATTGGGAATGATAGAAACAGTTTATTATTTATCTTTGATTATAGTGCGATAGTTTAATTAGCTAAGAGTGTTCGTAAGTGGTTTTTTTTTTTTTTTTTTTTTTTGCAGACCGTAATTCCTCCTTTGGAGAGATTAAATAGATTTAGAATGATGATCTTTAGTTTCTGACTTGGCCTGTAATCTATTATACTTAGACTTGTACCAACCGTGTGTCACACAATTGTACATAATCATTTTGTATATATTATACTTGTATCTGCGCTCTTCCCTCACACTAAAAAGAACCTGAATGATCATGTCTGTCTCTCGAATATGTTATGTCCTGTTGCCTTGAGGTTTTGTATATAAAGGAGAGTGTTCCTTAATAAACAACTCAGTTGATTGCATCCTGCCTTTGAGTTCACAACCCTCTCTCGTCCCGTCACAATGTTGACCCCGGAAGTCGACTCGCTCCCACCGCCTTCCACCCCCACTGCCTCGCCCCGCCATCGTTGGTACTATGACGGAGTCTATGGCTGTTGGTGCTGCGGCCGCTCCATTCAAACTTTCATCGTCTGCCAACGGAGAGGCGTTTGCTTGGTTTCAGCGCGCATTAGTCCAGTTTCGTATTAGGGGCGTGACTCGCTCAACCACCAAAGAGGATTATGTTCTCGCGGCGATACCCGAGGACACCTTCCCAGAAATATCCAACTGACTTTGTGAACAAGGAGACACCCCAATAGCGTATGACGCCCTCAAAACATAATTTCTGCAGCAGTACTCGCCGTCGCCAGCCGCCCGTATAGGAAAGCTTTTTCAGCTCTCGCAACAACCGTTGGGGGACTAAAGGGCTTCGCTTACCCTCAGGGAGATGACCAGTATCGCTCGCCTTCAACCTGCCGCAGACGGCTCTCCTCGTGAGGTGAACCTACATCGTGCCCTTTGGATACGCCGTTTACCCGAACCTGTACGCGCTGTCATACCCGATGTCGATAGTTTACCCATAAAGGACTTGATGACCAAAGCCGACACCCTTAGGGACAGCCACTTCAAGACCTCCATCAACGCCTCCACCCCTGACGACAAGGATGCCTATTCAACGTCAACTGAAGCTGACATGAATGCCGTAAGACATGCACGCCTACCCCGTGACGTGCCGAAGCGGCGACAGAACTGTCCACCACCCACCAATCGCTCGCGCCCCAACGAACGACTTCTACAGCCACTTACTACCTCCCATCCGCCGCAGTTTTGTTACTACCAATTCAGATTCGGGGCAACCGCGAAGAAATGTGCCAAGGATTGTCAGTGGCCAAAAACCGTGTAAGTAGGCCATCGCTTGTGGCGGTGGCCTCCCATGTTTCTAATCTTTTCTTTTTACAGGATGCAGGAACGGGCGTGCGATTTTTGGTAGACACGGGTGCTTGTCGATCTCTTTTGCCAAGGAAACTCTTCAAGGCACGACGTAGTTTGTCTACATCTGACGACGTCCGCTTGGTAGCTGCCAACGGATCTGCGATACCCACCTACGGTTACGAGAACCTCACATTATCGTTCGGGAACGGTAAATTCAATTGTAAGTTTCTCGTTGCTGACGTCACAATGCCAATCCTCGGTGCGGATTTCCTCTCTCATTTCCACCTTCTGGTCGATGTCGCCCACCGACGATTGGTCAACGCAGGCTCGTACTTGTCGACACCACTTCAAGCTGACCCTTTAACCTCGCTCTCCACATCAGCGCACCCACGGATGCCTACGCCCACCTCCTCACGTCGTACCCGGAAGTTTTCCGTCCAGAACTTCGCCAAACGCCCACGGTTCCTGCCAAGCACGGTATTTATCACCATATCAAGACGACGGGACCCCAGTCTTCGCAAAATTCAGACGTCTGGCACCGGAACGATTGGCAGCAGCCAAACAGACGTTTGCCGAAATGGAGGAATTGGGCCTTTGCCAATAGGCCTCCAGCCCATGGTCGTCACCCTTACACATCGTTCTGAAGAAAGACGGCTCCCTCCGTCCGTGTGTGGATTACAGGCGCCTGAACATGCAAACAGAACCGGATCACTACCTCCTCCCAAACATTGCCGACGTGACCTCCTACCTACACAAAGCGAAGGTTTTCTCTACGCTCGACCTCCTGAAGGGGTATTATCCGGTGCCTATGAACCAAGAAGACATCCCCAAGACCGCCATCACCACTCTGTTTGGTACATATACCTTTAATTACTCCTGTTTTGGCCTTCGTAATGCTGGGGCAACATTTCAACGTCTCATGGATGTCATCTTAGGGGACCTCCCTTTCTGTGTATGTTATGTGGACGACATACTTGTGTTCTCCTCCTCAAAAGAGGAACACCTCCATCACCTGCGCATCGTGCTCGACCGCCTGCAACAAAACGGCCTTGTAGTCCGGTATAACAAGTGTACCTTTGGCGCCAACGGAGTGTGGTTCTTAGGGCACCGTATCACTCCTGAAGGAGTCCATCCCCTCCCTGAGAAGGTAGCAGCCGTTCAGAGCTTCCCCGCGCCCTCGACCGTCAAAGCTCTGCAGGAATTCTTGGGCATGATCAACTATTATCACTGTTTTCGGCCAGCTATTGCCGCCACTCTTGCTTCCCTCTACGCCTCCCTCAAGGGCAAGCCAAAGGACCTGAAGTGGGGTCCCCTTCAAGAAGCAGCCTTCTGCAATGCAAAGAAGGCCCTATCAACTGCTGCAGCTCTCACTTTTCCTATCCTACACGCCCCTCTCCTTCTCTCCACCGATGCCAGCGACATCGCTATTGGTGCAGTATTCGAGCAGGTGGTCAAAGGCTCACCCCGTCCATTGGCTTTCTTCAGCAGAAAACTGTCCAAGGCAGAATCGAGTTATTTTACCTTCAATCGAGAATTGCTGGCGGTGCACTTGGCTGTCCGTCACTTTCGCCATTTCTTAGAAGGTACGCCCTTCGTCATTCGCACAGACCACATGCCTCTGGTGCACGCCTACACTCGACATTCTGACGCCTGGTCCGCCCGTCAACGCCGACATCTCTCCGCCGTGGCTGAATACAATTGCACCCTCCAATACGTCCCTGGGAAAATGAATCCCGTTGCCGATGCCCTGTCCAGAAACACGTTGGCTGCCGTTCAACTGGGATTGGATTACAACCCCCTGGCAGAAGCCCAACGACAGGATCTAGAGTATCCAGCTTGTAGGACATCCTGCACATCCCTCCGTTGGGAAGACTTTCCCCTCGAAGATTCCAACACCACCCTCCTGTGTGACGTCAGTGCTGGTAGACCGTGACCTTGGATTCCTGCTCCCATGCGCCGACAGGTGTTTGATTTCATTCACGGCCTTTCACATCCCTCATGCCATTCTGCTGCACAGCTGCTGAAGGCAAAGTTCATTTGGCACGGCATTTCAAAGGATGCTAAGGATTGGGTCTGCGCCTGTACTTCTTGCCAAACTTCCAAAGTACATCGACACACGGATTCAGGAGTGGGCACCTTTCCTCAACCTCAGCGTCGTTTCGCACACATTCACGTCGACGTTGTGGGCCCCCTACCCACATCACAAGGACATCGTTACCTGTTTACCGTCATCGACCGCTCCACTCGTTGGCCTGAAGCCATTCCCATGGAAACTGCAACGTTCGCCTCATGTACATCTGCCTTACTCTCTGGATGGATTTCAAGATTCGGTATCCGTGACCATATTACTTCTGACAGGGGAACCACTTTCACCTCTCAATTGTGGACGTCATTAGCGAATCTCCTGGGCATCACCCTACATCAAACAACGGCCTACAACCCCGCTGCCAATGGAATGGTTGAACGTTTTCATCGAACCAACAAAGCAGCTTTTATGTCCCGCTGCAAGGATTCCAATTGGTTTACTCAGCTTCCTTGGGTCCTCCTGGGACTGAGGACCACTCCTAAAGACGCCCTCGACGCCTCGGCAGCTGAAATGGTGTATGGCGACCCTTTGGTCGTCCCTGCCGAATTTTTTCCTTCTACAACCTCCTCCGACGATCTCCAGCGCATACGTCACGTCGTGTGAAAATTTACTCCGTGCCGCCAGACTTACAAGCCCCCAGCGAAGCATCACATACCAACGGACTTGCACTCTGCAACGCACGTCTTCCTGCGCAACGACACTAGCAAGCCACAACTAATGCCCCCTTACACGGGCCCTTTCCTTGTGATCTGACGCAGTCCGAAAGCATTCCTACTAAACATTCGGGGCAAAGAAGACTGGGTTTCCATTGATCGTCTAAAACCTGCTTATCTTCTGCCAGATGACCCGCCTACAGTTCGCCTCTCTAGATCAGGGCGCCCTATAACATGTATAGTATGTCATTTTTAGGGGGGGAGCCATGTACCAACCGTGTGTCACATAATTGTACATAATCATTTTGTATATATTATGCTTGTATCTGCGCTCTTCCTTCGCACTAAAAAGAACCTTTATGATCATGTCTCCGGTTTTGCTTTGTAATATTGTCTGTCTCTCGAACATGTTATGTCCTGTTGCCTTGAGGTTTTGTATATTAAGGAGAGTGTTCCTTAATAAACAACTCAGTTGATTGCATCCTGCCTTTGAGTTCACAACCCTCTCTCGGCCCGTCACAGACTGCTCTTTTGGATTAGCCGTAGATGACCTGGATTGCGTTCAAGAACCTGATTTGATTGTGCTTGTGTATTTCGATTGATGATGATGATGATAGTGATTATATAGACTGTCCAATCAAGTGAGGCAGGTGTAGCAGATTGCCACAAAATATCGGTCTGTTACTGAGTTATTGCAACCAGTGTTGCGTCTGCCAGAGAGTTGTGGCATTGGCCTGGAAGGACTGTTGGCCCTTGTGTGGACAAAGGTCCTCACATAAACAAATATTGGCTTTCGTGTGTTGGTAACTCTAAGTTTGTTAAGGTTTATTTTTATTTTATTTTGAATGGTGGCTATTGTATATTTAGTGTTTAAGTTTTTTTTAATACAGTTGATTTTAGTTTTAAGTGTCAGTTTTTAAGAAATATAGTATTAAGATTATGTTCAGTTTTTTTTTTTTACCTTTTGTTAAAGAGTCGGGTATAGATAACGTAGGGGGAAAGTATGTTTTGTTGAGACAATTGTCAGTAGGTGTGATTCAGGGTGTGGGGCTTGTTTTTTAAACATCCCGCCGCATTATTTTGGCGCCCGAACAGGGACTGCCGAGGTGGGATTGGAAGCTGGACTCTTTGACGAAAGACGAAATTAGATTTAAGGTTGATGACATTGGAAGGCAAATTAAAGGCTTTGGGGGAGGAATTGCGGCGTTGTAAAGAGCAGGAGCAGAAGTTGATAGTTGTGAAAGAGAGGTTGCTAATAGAGAATGAGAGGTTGAACTGTGAGAATGAGGCCATGCTGAAAGAGCTTAGGGAGTTAAAGGGAACTGTAGAGAGAGTGGAAGAATGTTTTGAGATGAGGATGAAAGAGACTGATGAACGAATGGACGAACGAATGGAAGCTATGATGGGGAAAGTAATTGTTATCATGAAAACTTTCATTGATGAAGGTGCAGTCGAACGAGTGGTTTTTGCTTCGGGTAATGGGGTGATAGGGGAAGAGAAGGCTAAGGTAATTGATAATAGGAAAGGAAGTAATAGTGATAGTAATAGTAATAGTAATAGTGATAGTGAAATTGAAGATAAGGGAATTAGACATAGTAAGGATGAACAAAAATGTAATAGGAAGAATGAGAAGAAAGGTAAAAGTAATATGAAGAGGGAAAAGAGGAAACGTCAGGATGAGAGTGAAGATGATCATGAATGGGTGAAAGTGGTAAGAAAAATGTTAAGAAAGGAATGGTTAAAGATAGGAATTTGAGCGTTGAGGTGGATTCATTATATTCAAATAAGGAAGAAGGCAACGACAGAGAAGGCAGTGAAGATAGTGAGAATGAAGTTGAAGTTTGTAAGACAGTGCTTATGAGAGAGGTACCGAGGTGTGAAAGGTTCAATGAACATAGCAGTAGGGATGTGTATGACTTTTTTATGGAATATGAGAGGTATTGTCAGGATAAGTATGGTGATAGTAAGAGAGTTTGGGCTAGGGAATTAGGAGAATATTTGACTGGGTATTTGTTGACGATGTATGGTGTGATAATGAGTGTAGGGGATGTTGAATATAAAAGTGTGAAAAAGAGAATAATTAAGCAGGTAAAACGTATGAAAGGGAGTGTTAGGTATAAGCGTAAAAATGATTTTGATGAGGCACGGATGAATGCAGGAGAAGCGATATCGGTGTATGTATGTAGGTTGGAAACTTTAGCTAGGAAGAAGTATGGGGATGAAGGTATAAATGAGAATAAGGAGTTAATAAGGAAGTTTTTGGAGACCATACCTGAGAATGTGTGTGAATTTATTAATTTGAAACGGAAGGAGAAAATGAGGTGGACGCAAGAGATTGTCATGGGATGATGTACTAGAGATAGTTGAGGATTATCAGTTATACAGGTGTATGAAAGAAAGTAAATCTTTGAGTGTAAGAACTGGAATGGAAGAAAGTGTAATAGAATTTGGTAGTTATGAGGATGCAATTTTGAGAGGACCACTGAGGATAGCTGATCAGGTAATAGATAGGAGTGTTAGGGCAAGTAACGGAGGAACCATGCAAGCAAATGGTGGATTTAGGCAGGGTAATTGGCGCAATAGGGATAGGAGTGTGAGTGCGCATCGAGGTATGTTAGATAGTTGTGTCCGTAATGAAAAGTGTTATAGGTGTGGAAAGGAAGGTCATATGAATAATGAATGTAGATGGGCTCTAGATGCTTGTTTTGGATGTCGTGAGGTAGGGCATAGATTTAGCGAGCGCAAGAAAGAGGAAGGGGTAAAATATTATCGGTGTGGTATGACTGGGCACATAGCGAGTGGATGTCGTAGTAATCCTATGAATGTGCTTTGTGGTAATAATGGTCATTATGCTAGAATGTGCAAGGAGCCACGGGGAAAGTGTACTGAATGTGGTGTAGATGGGCATGTAGCTAGAGTATGTAGGAAGAAGGGATTAAGTCAGCCAGGAAGTTCGGGAGACTAGAGTGTAAGAGGGTTCAGCTGGGTGAGTCCTCCTGTGTGTGTGGAAGGAATGGGATCAATGTTCGTGAGAATGGGATGAATATTGGTTGGAATTTAGTAAGTATGAACCTAGTATACATGAGAAGTTAGGGCTGGAAAAGAAGCAATTAGTCTTAGTTGAATATAGAAAAAAAAAGTATTTGAAAATTTTTAGTGAGGATAAAGTGCAAGGGAATGTTATAGGCATAGGTAGGAACCAGAATAGGCATGACAAAGGTGTAAATGTACAAATGAGTATGGAAGATAAATGTGTTAATACAGATGAATCATGGCTGATTATGAATGATACCTATAGTGTGTGTGGCTTTTCCTTAAATGATATAAAAGAAAGTATGACGAATGCGAGAATGAAGATAGGAGAATGATAAGTAGTATGATGAATCTTTTATTAAAGTAGGAAATGGTTTTGATGAAATGGATGAATTACTGACGGAAATAAGTGAGATTTTAGGGCCAGATGATAATGAAGTAGATGGAATAGTACATGATATATTAAATGATAGGAATTTAGATAGGAATACTGTTAATGTAGCGAGTGATTGTGATGAGGAGGAAGTGATTGAGAGAGTGTATGAAAGCCCAGTTACTTGGAGTAGAGGTCCTGTTCCCGACTGCGACTGGGTTATGAAAAAAAATTAGGTAAGCGTTGCGTATAAGGATTTGGCAAAGTAAGGGGGGAGGAATGTGGAGGATTTTTGTTTTATTTTTATTTTTTTGTTTGCCAAATCCAGAGAGAGAGAGAGAGAGAGAGAGAGAGAGAGAGAGAGAGAGAGAGAGAGAGAGAGAGAGAGAGAGAGACAGAAAGACTGTGTGTCAGAGAGAGAGGTAGTTAGTGTATTGATTGTTTGTTGTGAGAAAGACTGTTGGTATAAATGAGGTTTTTTGTTTACCTTTAGCTAGGTTAGGACAGTATAGTAAATTTCTTAAGTGAATGGCTTTTCGATTTGACTGCTGCTAGAGGCGGTTGTGTGTGTGATTAGTGGATTTACTTTATTTGATTCGACTAGCGTGGAAGTATTTGATTAATTTTTGAGTAAGTACAGTTTTGTTTATGTTTGCTTGTCGTGATTATGAATGATAGGAACAGTTTATTATTTATCTTTGATTATACTGCGATAGTTTAGTTATCTAGGAGTGTTCGTGTTTTTTCTTTTTCTATTTTGCAGACCGTAATTCCTCCTTTGGAGAGATTAAATTGGTTTTGAATGATGATCTTTAGTTGCTGACTTGGCCTCTAATCGATTTTACTTAGACTGCTCTTTTGGATTGACCGAAGGTAGATGACCTGGATTGCGTTCAAGAACCTGATTTTATTGTTCTTGTGTATTTTGATTGATGATGATGATGATAGTGATAATATAGACTGTCCAATCAAGTGAGGCAGGTGTAGCATATTGCCACAAAATATCAGTCTGTTACTGAGTTATTGCAACCAACCAGTGTTGCGTCTGCCAGAGAGTTGTGGCATTGGCCTGGAAGGACTGCTGGCCCTTGTGTGGACAAAGAGGTCCTCACATAAACAAATATTGGTTTTGGTGTGCGGTTAATTTTAAGTTTGTTAGGGTTTTTTTTTTTTTTTTTGAACGGTGGTTATTGTATAGTTAGTGTTTATGTTTTTTTGAATGCAGTTGATTTTATTTTTAAGTGTTAGTTTGTAAGAAATAAAGTATTAAGGTCATGTTTAGTTTTGTTTACTTTTTGTTAAAGAGTCTGGTATAGATAACGTAAGGGGAAAGTTTGTTTTGTTGAGACAATTGTCAGTAGGTGTGATTCAGGGTGTGGGGCTTGTTTTTTTAAACATCCCGCCACAGTGTAATAAGAAAGTAAATGTAGGAGGGGGTTGGGAGTATTCAAAAATCATAGATGAAATTTTCACCATAATGTTTTTTTTTCTTTGTACTCACAAAGGCAACAGTTACTAATTGGAATTATTTCTCACATTCACCAGGTTACTTTTAAATGCAGGTCTTTATTATGTTCAGTACTTTACCCATTGATCTTCCCTGTTATTCATAAATCACGCAACGTGTAACCATAAGAACATCTGTGGATTTGAATACTGCAATGTTTACCCATACGAAAATGTATGGCTTCTGTTTAAATAAAACTATGAAGGAACCAATGCAATGCTAATATCAACCTTTTTTCTAGCTTTACTGGAATTGGATTCTAGTTCATAGAATTATAAGCCTTCGCAGAACCATGTCATATCCTCAGACGTCAACGTTGAATCTGTGTACCGTGAAATATTGTTTTCAAATACAGTTTCATTTCAGTTATAATTTTTACAATTAATACTTCATTGTTCAATATGAATTTTGAACGCCAGATCTTATCGTACACCCTTTTCTTAGCCAGGCAGAGGGGTAGAAGCAATTACATCATACATATCCACGACAATCCTATAGTATTTTTTCTAATCACAATAAGCGATGTTAGTTAGGCTGAGAAATCTCTCTGATTGAAATCTTGTTCTGTATATTTTATTTATTGATATTCTCGTTTAGGATGTAAATTAGCTTCATCATTTCCATTATCGAATTTCAAAATATTATTTGCCGATCGTTTTTTTTTTCCTAACAAATCCAAATAGGTTTGAATAATATGATTTAGACGTCTGTTTAGAACATGTTTTTTTTTTTTTTATTGGAAATCCTAATGTATATTTAACAATAATTTGGGGATACAGTATATAAAAAACACATCGTATGATTAAAATATGGATAGTTTGAAGAACAGGGAATGTATGTATGATTTATAACTTTGATCTGATATTAAAACTTACAGTATAGTTGAATGATTATACCATTCATAAATGTGTGTTTATACACATGTACACACACACATATATATATATATATATATATATATATATATATATATATATATATATATATATATATATATATATATATATATATATATATATATATATATATATATATATGTGTGTGTGTGTGTGTGTGTGTGTGTGTGTGTGTGTGTGTGTGTGTGTTTGCAAGTTTGAGTAAGATATTATTCATAGCAGTGGAAGATGATCTCGTGCATTACGGTATGTAAAATATCTGGAAAGATACGTGCACTTGACATTAGTTGAACCTGTATTTTCAATTTCCAAGGCGTTTTATTTCAAGCAGACTGTCAGTTACAGGTTATTCGTGTGAATTGCCTTTCATGACAGGTGGCATTTCCTTTGAAATCAATCAACTTGGTAGTATTCCCTCGTGTAAACAGAGAGAGAGAGAGAGAGAGAGAGAGAGAGAGAGAGAGAGAGAGAGAGAGAGAGAGAGAGAGAGAGAGAGCAATCTATTCACATCTCCAAGCTCCTATTCAAAATATATCGTAATAAGATATTATGTTAGAAGCGACAGTATATTGTTCAACACCATCTAAACAAACATGCATTACAGATCGTCATTAAATCAAAGAGGCATATTTATTTATCTATTAAGAAGAACTGTATATCATCATCATCAGTCGCAACTAGTCCACTGCAGGACAAAGGCCTCCTTCCACTCCAGTCTAATTATAGTCTTTCTATGTCAGTCTATACCCGCAAATTTTCTTAGCTCGTCAATCCATTGTCTTTTCTTGCTTCCCCTGCTTCTTTTGTAATCTCTAGGGAGCCATTCAGTTATTCTTAATTCCCAACTATTAATTATCTGTCATTCTCATATGTCATGTCCATGTCCATTTCTTTTCCTTACATTTTGTTAGACTGTCCTCTACTTTAGTTAGCTCGTAACCATGATG
>NC_090730.1:30215024-30217524 GCF_036898095.1 Palaemon carinicauda
TACATTTTATTTTTTTAATGAATAAAAAACTCCACTTCCTTAGCGAGAAGTGAGATAAAATACATACACTACTTCCATTCTACACTCACCTTGTCTTCTAACCTTTTTGTTGGGTACCTAATGGTTTCATAGTTCTGTCTACAGTGAATCATGCTACCATTATCTGTGACATTCAGACACAAATATCTTTATGAATCGACCATTTTAATAATAATTTCTCGATCATGTTGCCCTTTACTTATCCTTATAACCCCATTGTAAATAACATTCATTTTCAACTTTCTCTTTTTACAGATACCATTCTGAATAATATTTTCCTTCCCACTTAAAATCTCTCGTGTCTTTTTATACAATGTTCACTAAATTGAAGTCCTTTTCTTTTCCAGGTTTAAACACCCAATCCGTTACAACACATCCGTTTATGAGACCCATATATACACGAGATCAGACAGTATATTATGATAAAAGAATCCTATATTTGATTTTTGTATGGTTGAATAAAAATAACATAATCCATCTTTTCATCAAAATTCCACCAATCACTGTCATGAATTTTTTCTTTGTTTATCACATATCGTATCTTTTTTTTTTATTGCCTTTACCACCAAACGCTTAAAACAATAACTGTTTCATCATCAACACTTGAGTTACCCTCTTCATCTCTATACCCATACTAATATAATGTTAATAATTCTGTTGCCTTTTTGATTTGCTTACAGTAAAATTCTTGTCCACATGCATCTCCCCAGGAGTAGAAAATAAGGTTAAGCCCTATACATGTTATGGCAATCTCTTCCTTGCTTTATTTTACACTATGTAAAAATTTTCCCCTCTCTCTACTTGTGATAACCGTATAGATTCCACTATAAATATCCTGAAGCAGTTTTAGTAACGATTCAAGTTTAGTTCGGGTTGCTTTCAGTCGAGAATGAAGTACTGACATTTCTATCTGTATATGTCTCTATGGCTCTTGATTAAGTTTATGTATGGACAATGAAATTAGGCATGAAGTTTAGGAACAAGAGGATGGAGGGTGAATGGAGTGAGGAATGGCTGACTCGTTGGTAATCTAACACCAATTGTGCAGTGTGGAAACTTTGGCTGCGATTAGTGGAAATTAAGAACATTTTCCGTGAGAACATTGAAAATAGAACTTAGAGAAAGGGTAAAGATGGTAAAAGCAAATCAGGGTGATTGAATGTAAGATATTAATATGAATGTTGAGGGAATGAAAGCATGGCATACAATTTCAGAATAGGTACACCACAACTAGGTAAAATAACTATGTTTATATAGAAGTACAGGCTAATATCTATGAACTGACTGATTACATATAAACATAACCTAGTTGTGTGATATTTATGGATTAAGGTAAATTGAAATAGAGAAAAATATGAATAGATAGATACAGGGGTAAGCAAGTTTAAATAGCTGAATGGATGGAAAAATTGATACGTTGCTGGTAAGAACATAGGATAAGAAGGTTCTGAAAAATTATGAGTTTATTGATAAATAAAATAACTGGCAAATAAACGTAGATACAAACCTTCATTAAATAGAGAATCGCCGATAGAGATATAAAACATAAAAAGTTATTTTTTAAAAATTATTTCAGGTTAAGAAAACAACAAAAACTGAAAATACACACAAAGCAACCAAAGAAAACGCTAATGAGCAGGGGCAAAAGAAGAGTACGAATAAATAACTATAACGAGAAGCACAACTATTTCTGTGAACTGTACTTACACATGAAAGAGATGAAGAATATTGTCGGAGAGAATACTTCAAGATATGAAACTAGAATAACGAATAATGATAAAGAAGATGTGATGAAAGTTAACTAAATCTGGGACAAAACAGAAATAGACAATAAATACTGATAACAAACAAGAGAGAAAATGTTGACAAAGAAACAAATGGAATTCCCCGAACCTTAAAAAAGGAAAAGCCAAAACTCAAGATGCTGGAGTTTCCAAGGTAATATTTGTAATGCATGCATGGCATGTGTGATGTTTTATATTCAATCCGGTTGATGTTTCTACCATTTTTATATTTTGAAATTTTATTTTCACTTTTGGGAGAATTTGAGCTTGGGAAGCTCTCATGAATGCAAGGTCTCTTTTATAGGATGCTTGCTCACATATGCATAGACTTATATAATCATAACATACATACGGATATAGATTTAGGTATTCTATATTCTTACAAAGGCCATCTACAGATCATTGTCTACTCTTTTCACGAGTAGCGTTAATTCGTTGATTCTGTTGGAAATAAATCCTTCGTCAATTCTATAGTTATATTCCTGGTAAACACCGATAATAAATTATTCGGACCAGACATAAAGTTTCTAATAAATCTAGTTTAATGCCTAAGAATATAATATGCTGAAAGGAAAACATATACCCACTAAAAGAGATAATATTAAACAAAACACTGTTTATGTTTTATGACCGTTGTGTATATGTTGTTAGAGATAATCTATATACACCCAAGGATA
>NC_090730.1:30230024-30231828 GCF_036898095.1 Palaemon carinicauda
GTTTAATTACTGCTCGTTCCTAAATTGTATGCAGTTTTCATTAGCTAAAAAAGGAAATCTTTAAATGAATTGATTTTAACCAAAGGTTTTATTGTGTGTGTGTAGGGCCGCTGGTAGGGTGAGGTGTACTCAATATAGTTTATTAGTCTAAAACGGCTCAGTGAATATCAAGTAAAGCTATCTACGCTAGACTTTAGGAACAAAAGTAATTGTTTATTAAAATGCATTTCTTATTTAGGCTTAGAAAAGTAATCATGATAATTACATATATATCACGCAATGTTATTATGATTACATAGCAAAAGGAGTCACATATTCGTTCCAGTCTTTTTCTCTATATATACATTATACCTCATTCTTGGATCGAACCCTTGTCTCCTCAAATGAAAGGCAAGATCACAATCTAAAATAATTCTGAACCGATGTGCATTTCAAGATTTACCTGGTGAGACAATATTCTCATGTAAGCGAGTTTTGCCAAACTTCCCGACCCACTAGGTGACCTAATTGCTTTTGATTGGAAATACCTGTGAGTCAAAATAGATGATAATCACCAATATATCTTGCTCAAATAGAAATAAACTTCTAAGTCGTACTGTGATCGAACCCTACTCATTTCAAATGAAAGGCTTCCGTTTTCAAGGCCGCTAAGAAGCAGCAAGAGACTTAGTTGACCTTGTTCCACCGGATCCTTCGAAGCCAAAGCAATGGTTAATGATGGCTAGGTAATCGAATAGGAAATTAACGTTGTAAAATGTCATCCAATATACTGTACCACTGATCTATCAATAACAGAGACAGAAAAGAAATTGAAAATTAAAACTTTTTTTAAAATCCGGACTCGGTACTTCTTGCCACTGTTATAACCCTTATATTCCTTTATTCAGAAAGTTTGAAATCAAAGCTTAGACTAAGATATGTTGTATAATGATTAGATCATAAGCACAGGACTTATATGAAACTGTTGTATACTAGAAGCAAAATAATCTATGTGCTTATCATACAGCATATATAAAATCCTTGTGAAATATATAATCTTATTAAGACTTTACTAACAATGGAAAGAACAAGAAACATAGCAACTTAATAGGATTAATAAAATTAATATCATGCAATAAAAAAAATGATTCAATTAACCAAAAAAACACATAATAAAAACCTCAATTGACCATAAAAGCAGAGAAAATAAAACTTCATCACATTAAGGTAAAGACTTTTAACAATTGAAAGAGTATTGTTTGGAAACCAGAGTAAATATAAAACAGATTCCTTTATTCAAAAAAATGATTGAACTCCCGATTATCAATCTTGAGATATATATATATATATATATATATATATATATATATATATATATATATATATATATATATATATATATATATATATATATTATATCAGTCAACCAAGGAAAACAATAAAGAGTAGAAAATCATAAAATTCAGAATATCAGGAATATATGAGATAAGCATATAAAGGCAAAAGAGGAAAAGTTGGTGTTTCTTATATGGAGGCAGAGAGAAGAGCAGACATACCCTCTTATCTATTCCAGAACTGAAATAAATTCAATAACATTTAATATAATGTTACACAAATCACTAATAAGAAGGACTAATATAACTCATCGTATACGGGAACGGACAGATAAATACTAATGAGAAAAAGTAACTTAAATTTACAAATAAAAAAAAACCTTCGTCCATATGTTTTATTCTTTCTTAGATAACAGTGTCATTGTCCCCATTTCTCTTCTGAAGTACGTAAAGATAAGCAGGCATCATGTATTATATATACTGTGCATATT
>NC_090730.1:30239828-30247328 GCF_036898095.1 Palaemon carinicauda
CTTTTTTCTGAATGATGATTTAGAAGATGACCTTAGAGCCTTAACATTCTTGGGAAAATCCCGAAATATACTGCAGTTCCATCTCTCGGCTTATGTATAAACAATATAAAATTCTAACTATCATTTAGCCTAGGTTAGAGCATACGCTAATGTTTTGATAAGAAGACTAGAATAAAAAAAGATACATGACAGTTCACATTATGATCTGTAGTGTATAGATTTTTTCTCACAAGAAACAATGTTCATTACTGATAAAAGTTAGTGAAAGGTTGCATCTGATAAGCAGTCTAGCAAGCATTTTTCCACAATCTAGCATGTGTTGATACACTGAGCAACAGTTTCTAGTATTTGTAAACTTATTAAAAATATAAAGAATAGTAGTTTCAGACAATGTATTTTGAGAAAAACGTGTTGTTATGCCAGTATATGAGATAAATATTACCAGTGATCTGGTTCCATTAAAAGTACAGAAAAGTTTTTTTTTATGCATATAACAAGGCTCTTTTCATCATATTGAGAGGCTTGGTTGCTGAATGGAAAACACTTTTTTTTTTTTTAGAAATTTAGATGTAAAAAATATACTTCTTGATTAGATACCATATATAGAGGAAGTGGAATTTAGTGCTGTAGTTTTTGTACACGATTTACGACTAGTGAGTTTGAAGATTTGTGAAAAAAAAAAAAAAATAGCCTAAAATTCACACAGGATAAAGTTTCTTTCAAATACCCTTAAGGTAGCTATGTATTTGTATTTAATAATCCTAGTCACTTGCTTAATCCGTAAGAAAAAAACTATTTTGAACATTGGTTTATTTCAAATATATGAACATAACAAATTTTAAATAAGGTTGAATGTGAATACATCCTAGAGCTAAAATTTACTTAGAATCACCTTAATGTGTCAGGACCTAAATGAATAAGAGTAAAATGTTGTTGTTGAAACACTGTCCCCAAAAAATATAGCAATGCTTTAATATTTCTGGAGGGAAAAATCTTTGTTTTTATCCAAAATCCGACAGAAGATAGCTAAATTAATAGATCTACTGAATGACTGGTTTGATTTGAAGGATTATAGTAACCCTTCCCACACACAAACCAAGAAATACACACACACACATACATATATATATATATATATATATATATATATATATATATATATATATATATATATATATATATATATATATATATATATATATATATATATATATATATATATATATATATACAGTATTTTCAGGTATGTATATATAACATACACACACACACACATATATATATATATATATATATATATATATATATATATATATATATATATATATATATATATATATATTTATATATATATAAATATATATATAAATATGTATGTATATATATATATATATATATATATATATATATATATATATATATATATATATATATATATATATACGTGTTTGTGTGTGTGTGTGTGTGGGTGTGTTTGTGTGTGTGTGTATGTATGTATATCTATATGAGGTACACAAGCCTTTTAGGAGGAAAAATAGATATTGCAAACAATTTTGTAGGTAGTTAGTTTTAAATCTAATTCAAACCAGATAACAATAAATTTCGTTTTTGAGGAGTAAGTATTAAATTCCCTATTTCACACATGTCTGACGCTAGACCAACTGGAAAATACTGAACTTCTTAGAGTTTGGAGAACAGTAGTGGTTGAATTGGTAATAGATGGATGTCTTTATCAGAGTGATAAAAGTAAATGGAGTATGTATAACTACATTTTCATGAGAAAACTGTGTGAATAAAATAAGGTATTTGAAGATTTTCCAAAAACTCATAATTTTCGAATTAGAGTATATATTTCTTCAATCTTATTTTTATATCTGTGTCAAAAACATGACTAATGAAAATTCCCCAGAAAATAAAATATTTCTATTTTTGTCTACACGAACATGCCCTGCAAAAATGATGCTGCTATAAAAAAAATACATTTTTTTCTCTTTTTTTGATCCATTCTTTACTTTTCCCTTGTTTTTACCCAGAAAATGTTCCATGTCAAAGTCATTTTGTTGCAATCCCTTATTTTTACATCTCTTCTTTCTATGTCAGAAATTCCAGATACCTTTTCATCAATGTCCCGATAAAGTGGCTTTGATGGCTCCTCTGCATGTTGAAAACTTCAATGTCATGCAAAGAGAAAGAAAAGGAAAAAGTTACGGATATTCACGACTAGGAAGGAGTCATTTTTTAATCAAACAGTGGTTATTCTGTGTACTGTTTTATAAAACCTTAAAATAAATCGCGTGATAAATATTAATTGTTATTTTTCCTAACTTTTATAAACAGTTATTAATAAAAAAAGGGGGGGGGGGGGGGCAAGAAAAGGCGTGGCGTAGCGAAAAATACATTAACAGCAAACAATAATTCCTTTTTTAAATCTATCTAGAAATTCATAACAGATAAAGATGGATTATATTTATTCTTAGATTTGTTCATTTTAGGAATGATGTCTGTAATACCTCATATCATATTTTCATTCCCAGGGATTAGATATATATTTACGTAGTTAATAATATATGTGAAGGAATTACAATGGAATATATAATTTTCATCCGGATAATCAGGATATTATCTCTATATAGACCATTTCTTGTAATTTCCGTTTTTATTTACCTTTGTATGATAACTATTTTTATTACTTTTTTTGCAAACAGAACATTAGTAGCAAAATACTGGGAAAGCAAGCAATTTTATTTCTAGCCTTAATCACAATTACTTCCACCTCTAATTTTCCGTTTTCCTTTCCGTATATCTTATAATAGCTGATGAAAAAGTCAGAAGTCTTTCGAAATTTGAACCTTGAACTTTCATTTTCCTCTTTGGAAACAGGAAAAGCATTAAAAAAAACATGTAGACATTCTTATACTTTTTCACATTTCTGTTTCACTTGTAAAGTCGGAAATTTTTCAGGTCAAAGGCATTTCCATTCAGCCTGCGAATCGTATTTTTCCTTATTCAATAAAAGATTCCAGATAATTTTTGAACTTCATCTCAACGAAAACGAATTTTTGATACCGCTTTTGCAGGACTTAAAATTCCCCCCCCCCAAAAAAAAAAAAAAAAAAAAAAGGAATTTCGTTAAATACTAACCTATACTGGAGATGTAAATCCTTCAAAAGTAAATTTTAAGAATAAAACGGTCTCGCTGAAATAATGTATCCTATTTTAGAGGTAAAACGAAAAATTTATTCAACACAAAATATATATCCAACAACCAGGAAAAAAATAAGAAATCTTTCCTTCTTTATTTTGTGCTTTGCTTATCATGATTTAAATAAATTAAGCAAATACATAAATAAATATTAATGAGAAGTATTAAAATCTCTTTCAGCTAATATTTTGAAGTACATTTAACCCGAAAATAAGAATAATCTGCTGACTTCTATCTATCTCCTCCACCTCTTACTTGATGTCTCCTTCTAAACCACTCAGCGAGTCATCTGGCTCTGTTTATAGTAACCCAAATAGCTATACAACCTGGAGAGGGAAAAGGGAATGAAACTCTTAAAAATATGTAATCACTTATCGTACATTTGTGTCTTACGTAAATGGCAGTAAGCTTTCCGTAAAATATAAAAAATTATTGAACGTGAATATATACCATCCAAATATGGAACACGTACAAAGGATTGTAGAAACGTAATGTAATCATAGAGACTGGCCAAGCCCGTTGAAATACTACCGCCAGAGAGTTATGGGGTCCTTTGACTGGCCAGACAGTACTACGTTGGATCCTTCTCTTTGGTTACGGTTCTTTCTCTTTGCCTACACATACGCCGAATAGTCTGGCCTATTCTTAACAGATTCTCCTCTGTCCTCACACACCTGACAACACTGAGGTTACTAAACAATTCTTCTTCGCTCAAGGGGTTAACTACTGCACTGTATTTGTTCTGTGGCTACTTTCCTCTTAGTAAGGGTAGAAGAGACTCTTTAGCTATGGTAAGCAGCTCTTCTAGGAGAAGGACACTCCAAAATCAAACCATTGTTCTCTAGTCTTGGGTAGTGCCATAGCCTCTGTACCATGGTCTTCCACTGTCTTGGGTTAGAGTTCTCTTGCTTGAGGGTACAATCAGGCACACTATTTTATTTAATTTCTCTTCCTCTTGTTTTGTTTAAGTTTTCATAGTTTATATAGGAAATATTTATTTTAATGTTACTCTTCTTAAAATATTTTATTTTTCCTTCTTTCCTTTCCTTACTGGGCTATTTTCCCTGTTGGGGCCCCTGGGCTTATAGCATTTTGCTTTTCCAGCTAGGGTTGTAGCTTAGCAAATAATAATAATAATAATAATAATTCGAAAGAGTGATCCAAGATCCAAAATATTAAAAAAGCACACGCTTCTATCACCTTCAAGAGAAGCACAAAGGGGAGGCTGACAGACCCCAAATCCTCTCGAGTTACATCATATACTCCTCACAGACAGGAAAATTCATCAGCTGCGGAATCCCTTGATCATCAAGATAAACAAGATTAGGATTCTATTTTTAGGAGCCATTAATTAGGATCGTTGTCATTTGGCAAAGGTCGTCCGTGTTGCAAATCACAAAAGAGCCGAATCTTCTTCAACCTTCAACTTACTTTCCTCGGTGTTATTAGGTTATAGTTGATATATAAGCTGTAATACAGTTATTGGGCAGCATTGGAGAGAGAGAGAGAGAGAGAGAGAGAGAGAGAGAGAGAGAGAGAGAGAGAGAGAGAGAGAGAGAGAGAGAGAGAGATAAATCGGTTCAGAGAAATAGAATTAATAAATCTGGTTGAATAAATTGGGTCGAAGAGAGAGAGAGAGAGAGAGAGAGAGAGAGAGAGAGAGAGAGAGAGAGAGAGAGAGAGAGAGAGAGAGAGAGAGAGCGCAAGGTATAAAACTGATAAATCGGGTCAGAGAGAGTTACAAGGATTTTGGATGTCCAAAAGACTATTTAGTCCATCAACAGAAACTACATTTGCTGTTGGGTAGTGCAAATTAGTTTGTTTAGAGAGTTTTTATGATCTGGTCTAACTTATCCACGACTTCGTTTACCGCGTTTCTCTTCACTACATACGCTGGAAGTCCACTCCATGTATTTGCCATTTTATTTGTAAAGAAATTACAAATTGACTGGTATTGTATCTTTAAAATTTCGTGTTGTATAGGTCACCTCTGTTCTTATTTCTGCTAAGCGTGAAGTAATTGTTTAGTCCAAATAGGATATTCCTATAAAAAGTTTGAATGTCTATATTAGCTGCCCCCTTAGTCGTCGAGTGTGTAGATCAAATAAGTTCAAACGTTCCTTTCTCCACCGATATCCAAATTGTCTTAATGCTGGGACCAGTTTGGTGTCCCTAGCTTGTATTGCGTCCAGTCTCTCTATTGTGATGGTCCGAGAGAGGAGTTGTGAAATCAAAGGCAGATTGGAAACGACTGAGTTATATTGTTGTGGAACACTCTCCTTATATACAAAACCTCAAGGCAACAGGACATGACAAGTTCACAAGACAGACAAAATCACAGAGGAAAAACCAGACTTGAATTTTCATGTTCGTTTTAGTGCGAGGGAAGAGCGAAGATACAACCATAATATATACAAAAGGAATTATGTACAATTGTGTGAAACACGGTTGGTATGTGGCTCCCCCCCTAAAAATGACATACTGTACATGTTTAATAGGGCGCCCTGATCTAGAGAGGCGAACTGTAGGCGGGTCATCTGGCAGAAGATAAGCAGGTTTTAGACGATCAATGGAGACCCAGTCTTCTTTGCCCCGAATGTTTAGGAGGAATGCTTTCGGACTGCGTCGGATCACAAGGTAAGGTCCCGTGTAAGGGGGCGTTAACGGTGGCTTGCTGGTGTCGTTGCGCAGGAAGACGTGCGTTGCAGAGTGCAAGTCCGTTGGTATGTGATGCTTCGCTGGGGGCTTGTAAGTCTGGCGGCACGGAGTAAATTTTCCCACGACGTGACGTATGTGCTGAAGATCGTAGGACGAGGTTGTAGAAGGAAAAAAACTCGGCAGGGACGACCAACGGGTCGCCATACACCATTTCGGCTGCCGAGACGTCGAGGGCGTCTTTAGGAGTGGTCCTTAGTCCAAGGAGGACCCAGGGAAGCTGAGTAAACCAGTTGCAATCCTTGCAGCGGGACATCAAAGCTGCTTTGAGGGTGCGATGAAAAAGTTCAACCATTCCATTGGCAGCGGGGTTGTAGGCCGTTGTGTGATGTAGGGTGATGCCCAGGAGATTCGCTAATGACGTCCACAATTGAGAGGTGAAAGTGGTTCCCCTGTCAGAAGTAATATGCTCAGGGATACCGAATCTTAAAATCCATCCAGAGAGTAAGGCAGATGTACATGAGGCGGACGTTGCAGTTTCCATGGGAATGGCTTCAGGCCAACGAGTGGAGCGGTCGATGACGGTAAACAGGTAACGATGTCCTTGTGATGTGGGTAGGGGGCCTACAACGTCGATGTGAATGTGTGCGAAACGACGCTGAGGTTGAGGAAAGGTGCCCACTCCTGAATCCGTGTGTCGATGTACTTTGGAAGTTTGGCAAGAAGTACAGGCACGGACCCAATCCTTAGCATCCTTAGAAATGCCGTGCCAAATGAACTTTGCCTTCAGCAGCTGTGCAGTAGAATGGCTTGAGGGATGTGAAAGGCCGTGGATGAAATCAAACACCTGTCGGCGCATGGGAGCAGGAATCCAAGGTCTCGGTCTACCAGTACTGACGTCACAGAGGAGGGTGGTGTTGGAATTTTCGAGGGGAAAATCCTCCCAACGGAGGGACGTGCAGGATGTCCTACAAGCCTGATACTCTGGATCCTGTCGTTGGGCTTCAGCCAGGGCGTTGTAATCCAATACCAGTTGAACGGCAGCCAACGTGTTTCTTGACAGGGCATCGGCAACGGGATTCATTTTCCCAGGGACGTATTGGAGAGTGCAATTGTATTCAGCCACGGCGGAGAGATGTCGGCGTTGACGGGCGGACCAGGCGTCAGACTGTCGAGTGAAGGTGTGCACCAGAGGCATGTGGTCTGTGCGAATGACGAAGGGCGTACCTTCTAAGAAATGGTAAAAGTGACGGACAGCCAGGTGCACCGCCAGCAATTCTCGATTGAAGGTAGAATAACCCGATTCTGCCTTGGACAGTTTTCTGCTGAAGAAGGCCAATGGGCGGGGCGAGCCTTTGACCACCTGCTCGAGTACTGCACCAATAGCGACGTCGCTGGCATCGGTGGAGAGAAGGAGAGGGACGTTTGGGATAGGAAAAGTGAGAGCCGCAGCAGTTGATAGGGCCTTCTTTGCATTGCAGAAGGCAGCTTCTTGAAGGGGATCCCACTTCAAGTCCTATGGCTTGCCCTTGAGGGAGGCGAAGAGGGGAGCAAGAGTGGCGGCAATGGCTGGCAGAAAGCGGTGATAATAGTTGATCATGCCCAAGAATTCCTGCAGAGCTTTGACGGTCGAGAGCGTGGGG
>NC_090730.1:30249828-30254828 GCF_036898095.1 Palaemon carinicauda
TAAAAGTGACTAATATTATTTTTTGTTTTTCTGTTTTGATTCTGCATCTTGTATAGTTATATTTTGGGTATTATTTTACTATATGGTATTTATTATCATAACTTTTATTATATATTATTGTGACGTGAATTATTTGACTGATTTGCTTCAAAGAGTATTGGGCAACTAGTAATAACGAGGTTAGGTTTCATAACTGTAATTTCATAGTTTGGTTCTTTATTCATGTTTGAATTTGTTGTTCCTGGTAATTTGATAATTATATTTATATTGTTTTGTATTTAATCGGCATTCATAATTTCTCGTAATTTATCTCTTATTTGTGTGGAACTCTAGTTGTATGTAACTTTAAAGATTATTGATATTGGTAAACTTATCTCTATCTGATTTCAGCCTAGTATTTTCTCAATATTATGAGGTATTATCTTGCTATAAACATCATTAAAAGAATCTGATAAGGACATATAGAAATATCCCTTACATATTGGCGACCTTGCCAGGATAATACTGCATATGTTGTGGGAATCAAGGTGAAATTCACTTAGCCATTATCACATGTATATTTTGCGGGGTGAGTAAGAGTTTGTTGCGCATGCTCAATACAGTAGAGCCTCTGTGAACAAATCTTTAAGTGACTTTAAAGGTGAAGGAGTTTGACTATCATAACTGCCTAGAGGGGACAGGAATTACGCCAAGCATGATAGTGTTGGAGCCATAGTAAATTCCACGAGTTACCCTAGTTAAGGAGTCCAGCAAATGCTGACCATTGTTTCTTAATGCGTTTTAGCATTCAACAAAAGTGAGTTCTAAATAGTTGAAACCTCTTTAGTATTTTGACTGTTAGTGTGCGGACTGGAAGTATATTTTATGGTCTATTCGAGCCTTCTTTATTATATTTTCTATTAAGGTTCCACTATAAAATCAAGACTTGTTACTGTCCTTGGCAACGCACTAGTTTAATTGTAACGTTTTGCTCTAGTTTCATACAATGTCTGAATTACAGTTTCCTATTGGATCGAGCAAGGAAGAATAATTGGTTTGGAAGGAAATGGACTTGGTGAATGGGCAACAAAAAAATATGAAGCAGGATTACAAAGAGAAAGAAAAAAAGAACAAGAGAGACAAGAACGAGAAAAAAAAGAAAAGGAGAGATAAGAACGAGAAGAAAAAAAAAAGAAAAGGAGAGACAAGAACGAGAGGAAAAAAAAGAAAAGGAGAGACAAGAACGAGAAGAAAGGGCTAAAGAACGAGAGGAAAGAGACAAGGTACGAGAACTTAAGAAATATGAAATGGATAGAAGTTTAAGAAGAAAGAAGATTAGCGCTTGAGGAAGGAAAGCTAGCTCTTGATAAACAAAGAATTGATGATGGTTTTCAGGAAAGTACTGCTCCTAAGGTAAGTGGTATTAAACCACCAATACTTGTTCCTTATAATGAAGATGAGGACATAACTGCTTACATAATAAGATTTGAAAGTCTTGCTTCCTTATGTGAGTGGCCTGTTACTGAGTGGGCTACCCGTTTGGCATTATTGTTTTCAGGCACTGCTTTAAATATTTATTCTACCCTTTCTGAAGAAGAAATTGCAGATTATGTAAGTTTAAAAGCTGCTGTTTTAAGGGCTTTTAAGAGGACCCCTGAACAGTACCGTAAAGAATTCAGATTTGCTAAGATGAGCTCTAAGATTGATTTTTCTCAATTTATGACTCAACTCTTTACACACTTTGATTATTGGTTTCATTCAAGTGATGTTGATGATTCTTTTGAAAACTTAAGAGAATTTATTGTTGTTGATCAATTTCTTACTGTCTTCCACATGACATCAGACTTTTTATTAAAGAACAGGAATTATGGAAACCTAATGATGTTGCCGAAGCAGCAGACAGATTTGCAGGTTCACATAGATGTTATCCTGGGGATAAGAGACCCAAAAGAAAAGTGAATACTACACCATCTTCAGTTGTCACCCAAAGGCCAACACCACTTTGCTATGTTTGTGGTGAAGCTGGACACATTGTACGATCCTGTCCTAAAGGTAAAGCTGCAATGACTTCTACTCCTGGCACTTCATCGAACAAAGCAGGATCAAATAAGGTTGGTCGCTATGCTTCTAAAGAAACTCACTCTAGAGCTCCATTTACTCATGGTGTGGTTAATGGTTCTCGTGTTTCTACCATTTTATGTGATACTGGCTGTTCTACATGTATTGTATCCAAAGACTTGTTCCCTAACTTTAATGAGAAGGAATTTATTGCCAAAATCATCATTAATTGATTATTTAGGAAGGAAAAATGTTTTTCCAGTGTTACCACTTTATATTGGATGTAAATGGTTTACTGGAAGGGTTAATGCTATCATTGCCTCCATCAGGTTTTGTACAGTACTTTTAGGTAACATTGAAGGTGCTCTTTTTCCTGAAGATGGAGACTGCCCCCTTGGAACTACATTGATGAGGAACCTCGAAGAAACCATCTGCCTACAGAAAAGGGTAAAGCTATTGAACACGTCAATATAATCACTCGTTCAGCTTCAAGGAAAGTTGTTCACCCATTAGTTTTTCTTGATGTAGAAGCCCTTGAGACTACTCCTATTGACTTTATAGAATTGCAAAATGAATGTTCCACCCTGGAATCGATCAGGAAAGACTGTCAAGCAAACACCATAACAAAAAATTCAAAAGTGGAGTACAGATACGTACTGAGAAAGAAAGTTTTGTATAAGGAAATTATACATGCAAACAATTTAATGATTGCAAATAAATTTTATTTAGTTGTTCCTTTTAAACTTAGAAAGGTTGTTCTTGAATTGGCCCATGATTTACCTGTGACAGGATACTTTAGTCATGGCAAAACCCTAAAAAATCCAAAGAACTATATTTGTGGCCAGGAATGTGTACAGATGTGTATGCATATTGTAGATCTTGCGATAACTGTCAGAGGAACACAAGTAAAGGTAAACATGGTAAAAATGCCAGTAGTTTCCATTCCTTTTAGCAGAGTAGGAATAGACATAGTGGGTCCACTGAATCCAAGCACATCTGAAGGTCACAGGTTTATTTTAACAATGATTGATTATGCTACAGGATTTCCTGAAGCAATTCCTATGAAGACCATAACCACTGTTGATGTTGCAGATGCTCTTATGCAAATATTTTCTAGGTTAGGAATACCAAAGGAAATAATATCTGATAGAGGAAAGCAGTTCACATCAGAATTAATGGAACATATGTACCAAATGTTGGGAGTAAAACCATTGTTTACTACTCCGTATCATCCAGCTGGCAATGGTCGTTGTGAAAGACAACACTCTGTTTTCAAATCTATATTGAAGAAATTGTGTCATTTGTAGCCTAGAGAATGGCATAGATATTTACTTTGTGCCCTGTTTGTTATGAGGGAGATTCCTTCTGACACTCTTGGTTTTTCCCCATTTGAACTCCTTTATGGATACCAAGTAAGGGGACCACTCCTAATATTGAATGAGATATGGACTAATACTGGCCTTTCTAATGATACCCAAAATGTAAATTCATTTCTTTTTGATCTTAGAAACAGGCTAGAGGAAACTTCAAAAATAGCCCAGGAAAATATAAAGACTTCAATGGAAATCTACAGTGCGTACTTTGACAAGTAAAGTACTCGTAGGCAGTTTAAAGTCAATGATGAGGTGTTACTATTACTGCCAACAGAACACAATAAGTTGTTAGTTAAATGGCAAGGACCATTTAAAGTTCTGCAGAAACTTAATAGTGTTGATTACATAATCAATGTGAAAGGTAAGCCAAAAAGATTTCATATTAACTTGCTGAAGGCATATTTTTACAGGTCACAGAATGTGTTATCAGTGGCTGATGAAAATCTGAATAGTTCAATTTCAGATTATTGCTGTGTAACCTCTCATATAATAGTTTTGAGTGAAAACATCGAAGATCCTATGCCTTGTGTTGAAGAAAAAATAACTTCTGAAATAGATATCTGTCCAGTTTTAACTCCAGAACAAAAAAGGAAACTAGAAGAAGTACTGGATAATTTTACAGAAGTCCTCTCGGTTTTTACCAGGTTGATCCACAAGATTGAATTAACGTCAACAGAGCCTATTCAAAAGAAAATGCACCTAGTACCAGCACATCTTAAGGAGGGAGTATGTAAAGAAGTAGATAAATTACTGAAACTTGGGATAATTGAAGAAAGTAAGTCTGATTATTGTAATCCTATTGTCATGATAAAGAAACCTGACAACACATTCAGGTTAGCACTAGATTTTCGTGCACTCAATTCAGTAACAAAGTTCGATTCTGAACCTATGCCCTCAATTGATGAAGATTTATTTAAATTTCGTAATATGTCTTTTATTACAGAATTGGATATAACAAAAGCCTATCATCAGGTTATGTTGGACCCTAATGCAAGACCTCTAACGGCTTTCCCTACTTACCGTGGTTTAATGCAATATAAGAGGCTACCCTTTGGACTGGTTACTGCATGTGCCACCTACGTTAGATTGATGAAGAAAATCTTTCATGGAATGAATAATATCTTTATCTATTTTGATAACATATTTGTGATGTCTAATACTTTCCAGGAACATTTGGAAACCTTGTGAGAGGTACTTCGAAGATTGAGAGATCCTGGTCTAACAGCCCGTCAATCAAAATGTAATTTTTGTTATGAGAAAGTTAAATATTTGGGTTTTCAAGTAGGTAATAATATAATCAGACCCTGAATGATAAAATTCTATCTTTGCAACAAATTCAAATTCCAAAAAACTAAGAAGTTGTTAAGAAGCTTTTTAGGTTCTGTTAATCTTTATCGACAGTTCATCCCAAGTTTGTCTAGCTTAACGTCATCATTAACAGTAAAACTTAAAAAGGAAGTGAAAGAACCTCTACAAGGGAATCGTGAGGAAGAAAACATATTTGAGATTATTAAGAAATACTTCATTGATGCTCCTATTCTTCATATTCCAGAGATAAATAAACCTTTTGTTCTAAGGACAGATGCCTCA
>NC_090730.1:30269828-30287328 GCF_036898095.1 Palaemon carinicauda
CCTCCCAACCTGACGAGGGATTCAGCCGAATTTTGCTGGTACTGCTAATAATAATAATAATAATAATAATAATAATAATAATAATAATAATAATAATAATAATAATGATAATAATAATGGAAAAAAAACATATTCCAGCATGATAACTGTAACCATAAGACCTATGTAAGAATTGCAAAGAGGTTCAGTTAGACATCATAAAATAAAGAACAATTTTAACTGGTGATAGACATCGACTCCGGTTATAAATCTAACCTTAAAATTCAGGAAAAAATATACTCTCTAAAAACGGGGTTTAGTAACGCCAGGTGTAGAATAGGGAGAGGGAAAAAAAAAAAACAGTATATTTGTTTCCGGGTTTCCGTCTGATTCGTCCTCAATTCATCATGAACCCTTCTTTCAATGTATGTGAGGGGGGGGGGGGGTTGGAGCTTGACAGTGGTGCCCTAGATAGGAAACTAGGGTTATTATTCATTAAATATCCCTCTATAAAGTTACGTTTAGTCTTGCACAATAAAAATGCATGGGATACGACTTAACATAAAAAAATATATATATATTAGTGAAAAGAGTTTCTAATTCACTTCAATTTTGTTTTTATCGAACTGGATTTAAGTGTTTTTCAAGCCCTTATGATACACATATTGTTATGACATTTTATTATATTACATAAATCATAGTTTATTTATCATAGATCAATGATAGTGAATTAACCGACATGAAAATTCACATATACGACAACACACATACACAAACTCTCTCTCTCTCTCTCTCTCTCTCTCTCTCTCTCTCTCTCTCTCTCTCTCTCTCTCTCTCTCTCTCTCTCTCTCTCTCTCTCCTAATTTTCAGATGACATTATCAAAGGTACGTTAGTGAAAATAGAAAAAAGTTACTGGTTTTAAATGTAACGACATGAATTCTTGTAGTGAAGCAATACTTGCAACTGTTCTTTCCACCCCATTTTCATTGTATATGAAAATTTGACAAAATAAAAAAAAAAAAAATAAGAAGTTAAGACACGTTCAAACTGAAACGGGCTACTTACGTGAAAAGCAAAGAGCGTTTGTATCATTCGGAAAAAGACGCAACAATTGGCTGAAATAAGCTCATCTTGATCATACCCGTAATTCAATGATAACGTTAAATGTATAATAGTTACAGTACGAAACACTCATCTTATATTTTTAAAGCATTCAGACCTTTTTCTATTATTTCGATAATCGACTGCTCCAATTATTTCAGTCGTAATCGCACTTGAAGGAAAAAACCTATGGATGAAAAATAAGAAATTTTGGAAAAGCAAGGTTAGCAAGTTACTGGTTGAGATTAAAAAAAAAGGAATAATAATGGGAAAATGAAAGCAATTTATCAGAATGAGAAAATCGAGCAAGTACGCTAGGATGAATTCACTACTAAGCATAAAGTTTGCGTTGAAGCAAGTTTCTATTGAAAATTAAAGTTATTTTGGGTAGCATGAATAGATTTTATCATTCTCACTTTGTAAGATTCCTTAAATTTTCATGCACGTTAAAATCTGCACTGAAAAAAGTAATGTGCATGTAAGGATATTGCTATTCTAGAATCTGTCCAGTTTTTTTTACCAATTCTAAGCGACCTGAACTTCTCTAAAATTTTTAGGGAAGTTTTAGGCTAAAAATATTTTTACTTATCAGTTGTAATTTTATATTCAACCTATTTTTTTAAGGGTGGGGTATCAGAAGTTTGTTTCTCCCGTTTTTTCATAAATATTATCAATCTTCAATGAAAAGTTTCATGTTAATATACACTGTGATACTTGATATCATACAAGTGCTTACGAACTTGAGCTGAACACTTCTACCCTATTAGGCAAAATAAATTCAGACACTTAACAGGTCCTCAAACACTTGAACAGTGAATGCTGATACACTCGACACAATACTTCCTATAACATAGATATCATGTTACATACTCGCCTAAATACCATTCATGTAATAGTTACAGATCAATGTAGCATTAATAGCATTACATCGAAATGGTTTAAAAGTTAAATGGTTCACTGCATCTTCAACCAAATAAAAGGGCTGGAAATTTGAACTTGATACCATTTTCATAAAACTCCGCTAAATGAAATTTTAAATGTCTTTTTATTCTTTATTGATAGGGATGATATTCTCTGCAAAAGATAATTCTGTAACATAGCAGAACTTCAAGCACTTTTATTCACATTTCTAGCATTATGCTATACTTAAATAGTCAGTATTTCTCCACGATTTTAGTAAATGCTTACTAAGTACAGTCGTATGGTACTGTCGCTCACTTCTTTTCGCGAAAAACAGCAATAATAATAATAATAATAATAATAATAATAATAATAATAATAATAATAATAATAATAATAATAATAATAATAATAATAATATTACCTAGATGCAGCTCAGGACAGATATTGTTTATGAGATTGGCATTGTCCCTCGTTGACGTCGCTCACTATCACGCAGTTCCCAGTAATGTTGCTACATTTAAAAGCATATTTAAGAAAGCTACATAATAGCTGTGTTTTTTTTTTAATTGTAGATATTACCATGAAATTTGGCAAGAACAAGGGAACTTTGTTTCTCATCAATCCTGCAAAATTTTCATTCGGATATGTGAATTATTCTAGGAACAATTTACTCCCCCGCAAAAAAATAACCATTCAACCCATACCGAAATAATGATTTGCTGTGGCTTTTCTATGGCATATATTGTAGAAATAGTTGATTGGAGAATGGTAACTGCATTCATAGGAAATATTCGAATTGACTAGTTAGGTCGTTCTTACTTTCTGTTTTGTTTTGGTGTTCGGGCATGGATGGAAAGTAAACTGAATGATTGGGATTTGGTAATATTAAATGTAAATTTCTAGCTTTCCCCTTTTTGTATTTTAATTGAATTAATTAATTAAATGTTAAATATATTCCTTATAAGGAAACAGTTTTAATTTCCCGTCTTTATTTTTCAACGGTTGTTTGAGAGTTTCGAACAAAGGAAAGAAAACGGGAGTTTATCACAAGTTTGAATCTGACGGGAAGAGTCAGTGTAGCTCAAGTCGTTACACGATCACTGTTGGCTGTATCCCTGGAACGTGTGTTCCTTCCTTTAAAGAGTGATCAATTTAGTTCGAACCAGAATCAAGATTATAGCAGCCCTATTCGAGTACAGGTAAGTTGAAGAATAAAGACCTACCCTTTTTTTATGTTAGTTAGATAATTCTAACACTTTCGAACTAAACTATCATTTTTTTATACCCGTAAGACTTCAGTTTGCTTTTCGTCCTGTTGGTTGTCTTCGGCTATGACTCTGGTCATTGGACATAGCTGGGTACGGAGGTTATCATAACGACACCTGAAAGAATGTGACTGGCTTTGTTACATTCATAAGGAGGGCGCAACCTTTAAAAGCATCAAAATTTAAGTGGAACGATATTTTGCTTGTCCTAAGAGGTCTAGACCTACTCAAATTTTTTTGTTCTTGGGTAGCAACGATCTGGACGCCATCCCTAGTACTAAGGAGGTATGGCAGGTAGAGCGCAGTTGTGAGGCCTTTGCGGAATTGTTAAAGAAATTTTGTCCTGATGCGAAATTAATTTTTGGGCAAATAGAGGATAGGTTTTATATCAATCACTTGGAAAGTTTTGACGCGTTGCGGCAGGACTTTAAAGCAAAGTCAAATAAATTCAACTAGTGATTGAATAAATGGAAAGGAAAGCATAGTCTGTTCATTATGAAAGGGGTTAGTGGATTCTCTGACCCACACCTTTATGCCAGGGATGGCTGATTTTTAGTTCAAGTAAAGGCCTAAAGGTAAAGTAGAGTTTAGCTGTTTTAGTGTCAAGTATGTATTTTTTTTGTCCTCTCTAGGCTCATTCGTTTTTTGTAATGACAGGATTTTTTTGTATACCTGTACTGCTGTTATTCCTTATAAGGAAAGGAGCAGTATCCGTCTTATTTTATACTGTATTAATTTAAGCTTAGGTTAAGTTAGTAGCCTTTTCATTTGTATAACCTGTTGATTAGCCTAGTTTTGCTATTACCATAATATGCTGTATTTTCATTAGAAAGTAACTGATAATATTTTGCTTTGCATTGACTTGATTAAGTTAAGTTTTAATTTTTCCTTAGGTAATTTAGTATTGGTTAGAAGCATTGTTCAAGATGGATGAGGCTGAAATGAAAAAGTTAATCAAAAAGAGGGCCTAAGTTAAGGGTTTAATAACTCTTGATGTTAGGATGATTGACTCTTTAAAGAACGATCAAATTAATGGTCATTTGTTGCAAGAATTATTTCACAAAATTGATGCTAATTTAGTAATAGTTGAGAATTTTGATGCAAGCATTTGTGAAATTGCTACTGAAGATGAACTTTTGTAGGTAGTAGGTTGGCCAGGGCACCAGCCACCCGTTGAGATACTACCGCTAGAGAGTTATGGGGTCTTTTGACTGGCCAGACAGTACTACATTGGATCCTCCTCTCTGGTTACGGTTCATTTTCCCTTTGCCTACATACACACTGAATAGTCTGGCATATTCTTTACATATTCTCCTCTGTCCTCATACACCTGACAACACAGATTACCAAACAATTCTTCATCACCCAAGGGGTTACTGCACTGTAATTGTTCAGTGCCACTTTCCTCTTGGTAAGGGTAGAAGAGACTCTTTAGCTATGGTAAGCAGCTCTTCTAGGAGAAGGACACTCCAAAATCAAACCACTGTTCTCTAGTCTTGGGTAGTGCCATAGCCTCTGTACCATGGCCTTTCACTGTCTTGGGTTAGAGTTCTCTTGCTTGAGGGTACACTCGAGCACACTCTCCTATCTTATTTCTCTTCCTCTTGTTTTGTTAAAGTTTTTATAGTTTATATAGGAGATATTTATTGTTGTTACTCTTCTTAAAATATTTTATTTTCCTTTTTTCCTTTCCGCACTGAGCTATTTTCCCTGTTGGAGCCCCTGGGCTTATAGCATACTGCTTTTCCAACTAGGGTTGTAGCTTAGTAAGTAATAATAATAATAATAATAGATAGTATTATGCAAGCAGTAAGAGATTATCATTATGAAATACAGAAAAGTCTGTCTGAATTTAGAGTAAAATTTGATAATTTGTTTGGAGGTAAGAATACTCCTCAAAATAGTTCTAGTAAAATTGTAAAGTTGCCTCTCCCTCCTATTCAAATTCAGAAATTTGAAAACAATGCAGTTAATCCATTTGCATATTTTAACTTTAAGAAGGCTTTCAATAATGCTTTGGCTGATATGCCTAACCTAACTGATGCTCAAACGTTTATTTACTTAAAGGGTTATTTGTTGGGTGAAGCTCTAAGTGTAGTAGAAAACATTACAGTAAATGATGAGAGTTTAGATTTGCCTTTCAACCCTGGACAGGTAGCGTGGCCAAACCCACCCGTAACAGGTAGGGTGGTGTCAAATGTGTTACACTCCCTTTTGGCGGGTTAACGGGAGGATACCAATTTACATTTTTTTTTTTTTTTATAGTTTACTAGTTTAAAGAGTCAACTTTCTACTGGTGTAGGAGAAAAAAAACTTTGAATATAAAATAACACTGTACTTACATAAATACGAAAATAAGTATAAAAAATACAATCTTTCCTAAATAACTTGCACTGGGCACTTAAAATAAAACAATGAACAAAAAACCACTTGGGTGCTGCAACTAGAGTCCTGTGTGCACAACTTGACGTAAAAAAATCGCCGATATCAGCAAAACTGCCTGATCTGTAAAGAAAAGAAAAAGCGGTTAATTTTTTTATACGCAAAATCACTACAAAATATTTGTGTGAAAGGAATACTATATTTATAGTGGTAATACTTATTATATTTGGATGAATTTTTCCAAAAGTCATCTACAATGATCCCAGATTATGGCAAAACCTTAGGAATTATATATAGTTAATATAAACTGGGCAAAAGCTTAGTTCAAATGTAACACGTACCGTGCGCCATTGACGTAAAAGAAAGGCATATCTAGAAAGAGTACTAATAATTGATGTATATGCAATAAAATGGTAAATAAATAATCTATGATGACCCTAGATAACAGCAAAAAGGTTAAATTTTTTTTAGTAAGTATAAACGGGTAAGAAAAATAATTCGTGAAACTTACTACTTGAGTTGGCACTGGTCGCAGGTGTAGTTGACATGGGAGTTACAAACAGGCTTATGGCACTTGCCACACAAAAGCTTGGTCCTGACATTAGAAGAAGAAGGACAGAGAGGGCATCTGTTGCGCTTCTCACTTCGTTTTGGAGTGTCTGTACTCTCATCTTCGGGCTCTTGTACCGCAAAAAACAGAGCAAATGAGGTAAGTCAAGTCCCTTGGGAGGTACCTCTTGTTTGCGAGTCTTGAAAGTGCTGCATCACGGGCGAGTTCCATGGCCAATTCCGCAGAAAACTGCCTCCTGTTATACAAAGTGTTGTCAGGCAAATTTTAGTGGATAAAAAAGGAATTATTCACAAAAAGATTGATAATCCCATAGAAGACACATACGGGCCACCTCCGGGTCTTCCTGCTGCAGGTCAGGGCAGAACATATCTGATCGAACGTGTCAACTCCTCCCTTTGTGGCATTATAAAACATTTGCATGTGACTTTTATGATCCTCAATAACTGTGGGATTGTGATGAACTGTGGAAAGAATCTGGATCCTTTTTGTCGGCTTGACACGTTGGCAAAAAACGGTGACCTTGTCCTTGTAATTATACGTGGCAACAGATTCGCCTAATTCCATGGGCGTTGACAGCAACACAGTAGGCAGGTACGGTTTTGGACGAATAGTACCAACTAAATGCATCCCACGTTCACGGAGATCCTTGGCTAGTGGCAGGGAAGTAAACCAGTTGTCTGTCGTAACAATACGCCCAGCCTTCCTGAAGGGTCGGGTTAGCTCCAACGTGAAGTATTCTCCCAAGGGCGTACTTGTATTGGTAGTTCCCTTGCCCAGGTAGGGAATGGCATTACACATGTAGAACGTGTCTGCATCACATGCCATAACTAACTTGATGCCATACCTAAGAGAAAAGAAAACAAAATAAAAGAAACAATAAATATAACGAAAACAAAATAAAAGAAACAATAAATATAAAGAAAACAAAATAAAAGAAACAATAAATATAAAGAAAACAAAATAAAAGAAACAATACATATAAAGAAAACAAAAAATAAAAGAAACAATAAATATAAAGAAAAGAAAACTAGACCTATAAAAATATTTTTAAAAATTGCATATATATCCAAAAAATTAAAAATATTGCATAAATATATATATATATATATATATATATATATATATATATATATATATATATATATATATATATATATATATATATATATATAAAACTTTTTACTTACTTTCCTGGTTTATTCGGGATGTACATCCTGAAACGGCACCGTCCCCTGAAGCTGAGGAGCTGCTCATCCACAGTGAGATGCCCACTGGGTTCATAGTTGGCAATGCAATTGGTAATGACCTGGTCCCACAAATTCCTTATGGGAACAAATTTTTCATGTGTCACACGCTCCTCCCTCGTGGCAATGCTGTCAAAACGTAGGGCCCTCTGAATAAAGGCGAAGCGGCGCTCACTCATGATGCTCCTGTAGAAGGGATATCCTAGAGACTTAGAGAACATCTCTTCCGCTGTCAGATGATTGTTCTTCCGTGCCCCTGCCATGATGAGGATCCCAAGGAAGGCACGTAACTCCATGAGGGTCACATCCTTGAAGGTGGGGTCGTTTTGCAGCTTGTATTTGTTCCGTAGGGTTAGGATTTTGTCATTGGTGTGGATGACCACTTCTGCAAGCATTATATTTGTCAAAAATTTGTCAAACACTTCAGCAGGAGTCCTACACCCGAGGACAGCCATGGTGGGACTGGCACTGTCAAACTGGTCAATCTTCAAGATTGATGGCATTGTTGGGTTTGGCTCTGAGTGCCACTTCGTGTTGTCCCCAGCCATGTAAGAGTTATCCGGCAATCTCTTCAATGCCACACCTTCTGCAGGGCAAAGAGGTCCTCTCCTCCTTTTCCTACTCCTCATCTCCACGGGACTAAGATGAGGCACAGGAATCGCAGGAGAAGCTGAAGAAGGCCCAGGATACGCTGAAGAAGGCCCAGGATACGCTGAAGAAGGCCCAGGATACGCTGAAGAAGGCCCAGGATACGCTGAAGAAGGCCCATGAGACGCTGAAGAAGGCACAGGAGATTCTGCAGGAGTCACAGGAACAACGGAAACAAGACGAACTGCGTGCGAGACAGCAAAATCATGTCTCTCTTCATGCGCTGTTTCCGCTACTTCAGCAGCCAAAAGTTGATCCTCGTTTTCCTCACGCAGCAAGGTTTCATTGTCGACCAGGTCGTCTTGGATAGTGTCTTCTTCAAAGGTAAGGGTCAAAGGCTCTTCTTCATCACTACTGACGAAAAGGAGCTCCAAAAAATCCTCCTCCTTGAGATATTTCTTCGCCATGCTGAAAATCTGAAAACAGGAAAAAATAGAAAATTAGAAATTACCCTCAAAATCACATTCTTGCTGCTTTCAAAACAAAATGGCGATTGGTACAAGTACCTACACCATTCACTGATAACGTTCCGATAGACACAATTACATTATTTCACTAAATAATAATACAGTAATGTGAAATACAAAATGTTTGCGTATGCGTGACATACCCCTGTTACGGTAACGTGGTTGCTAATATGCAACAATTCCAACTTTGGAGGCCGATATCTGACGAATGCGTCGGAGTAGAGAAGTGGCGAATGTTTCCTGCGATGAAGCTGGTGAGCAACTAACGGCTCCTGGGTAGACAGGCCAGAGCCTGCAATTCGTCTATGCGCAGAAACGAAAAATCGAGTTTTTGCGCCCCGTCCCGGCCAAATTCGACACCACGCTACCTATCCAGGTTTAAGCAATTAGATCTTAATTTTCTGGATCAAGACAACATAATTGATCAAGTAATAGGTGAAGTTTTGAACACTTCTGAAGCAAAATCCCTTAGTGAAGTAGAATCTTTTGTTAGATCTTTGAATAATAAATTCATTGACTTAAAGGGACTTATTATTGATCTGATGCAAGTTGATTCGGCTGCTCTATTGCTAGTTAGGAAAATTGTATATATGAAACTTCCTAGAAATTTTTTGATAGAACTCTCTAGAACTACAGGATCTTCTGATCCTAATTTTAACCAGTTGTTAGATAATTATCAGATTATTATTGCACGCCTTAATTTAGGTCATAATGAGAATTCTGGTGCAAAACCTAAAGTTAAATATGAAGGTAAAGAAGCTAAATATGAAGGTAAAGACCGTAATTTCCATCAATCAAAGTTTAGTAATAAATCTACTGCTAGTAATGACTCCAATAAAGTTCACTTTACCAGTAAACCTTTATCTTCTGGTAGATATAAATTTTGTAAAGAAATTAGTCATAACTCTTCTAGATGTACTAGGTTTGATACTTTGCAATCTATGAAGAATAGAGCTGTAGAACTAACTTTATGCATTAAATGCTTGAGTGATAGGCGTGGAGCCTCGGAACGTCCGGGAAATAAATCATTGTTGCCTTATAAATGTTTCTTTTGCAATAAATCTGAACATCATGGAGCAGTGTGCCCCAATACTAGTAAGGATCTCGGTGAAAAAGTATCAAGTTGTCAATCAGGGTCTGAAATATTTGTTCCCTTTATTACCCTCAAAGTTGGTAGGGGTAGGAAATCTTTTAAATGTTGTTTTCTATTAGACACCGGAGCCTAGTTTAGTGTTGTTAGTAAACAAATTGTTGATAGTAGATTAGGAGATGAATGTGGTGCTCCTTTATCTAGGTTAGTTTCTTCTTTTGGGTTGCTAGCTAGAGTTAGTGATGGATTTCACTTGGTTGCTGATTTAACAATGCCTTGTGGGAAAAAGGCTAGTTGTCTTTTATTTTACATTGGAAATTTTTAATCTTTCCATACAAATTCTTATGTTGCCTTCTGTAGTTAAAAATCTAGAAATTGCTGGATATTTTGTATGTGATAATTACCCAGGGAGGAATTCTGAAATCGTAAATATATTATGTATCCTGGGGAATGATATCCTTCAGGAATTTAGTCAGTTACGTTTAGACTCTGTAGAGTTGTTTAATATTAAGGTTAGAGTAATTAAGTTGACCAATGGGGTTATTCCATTTGGTACAGTAGTCAATTTTGTTCATCCTTCACAAAGGAAGCTTTTTTTATAAGAGAATTGATTCTTGTAAACCTGTAACACAGGTAGAGTCTTGTCCTAAAATTTATAGTAATAAAATCTTGGATAATAGACCAAGGGGTAATGGTAAAGCTAAATCTGTTAGGTTTATTTTTAATAAGCAAATTAAATATGTACCTGAATGTAACAGAGAATCTAGTCTTTTATAATTTTTCCCTTAATCTGGAGATTAAACAGACTTCTAAGCCTGATAAGAATAGACTTCTGGAATTTGTTCCTCCTAAGCAACTTGGAAAACAGAAGCTATTAGTAAATTTTCCAGTTAATCCAGTAGGCTATAAGTTCGATCCATTGAATGATATCTTTCTTGAATCTTGTGTCGAGTATGGACTCGACAATTTCTACAACTTAGAATCGATTGGGATCAAAGATAAAAATTACCTTCCTTATGAAGACCAACAAGTTGCTGAATTTGCTAAATCAATTTCTTTTCATAAAGGACATTATCACGGTCAGTTACCATGGAAAAAGAATTTAATTGAAAAAGTCCCAAACAATTTAAAGATTTCTTGGCAGTTGCTGAACGGATTTATTCTAAATTACAAGATCAGAATATTTCCTCTAAATATGAGGAAGTTTTTGATAGACAGGAGGAGCTTGGCGTTATTGACCCTGTTAAAAATAGGTCAAGTATTCATTCCTCATCGTCCTGTCATCAGAAATGATGAGAATGCCACCACTAAAATCCGTCCTGTATTTAATTGTAGTTTTAAGGTGGGAAAAGCTCCTTCATTAAATGAAGCCGCTTTCCCTGGTATTGATTTAACGACCAACTTGTTGTCCTTTGTTTTGTATTTCAGTAATAATGATTATGTATTTTTAGCTGATATAGTGAAGGCTTTTCTCCAAGTAAGGTTATCTTTAAAGGCAGATCGAAATAGATTTTTTTTTTAGAAAGATAAATGGGAAGTGAGTTGCTTATAGATATAATACCATAATTTTGGGATTTGTAAGTTCTACCTTTATATTGAATTATATTATTCAACATCATTTGTCAAGCTATAGAGGGAATGAAGTAGCTTCTCTGATTAAAGACAAATTTTATATGGATAACTTAGTGCTCTCTTCTGATCAGGGAGCCCAGATGCCATTTATTATCAATTCTATTAAGAAAATTATGAATTCAGGGGGGTTTACTTTGCTGGAGTGGGGTTTAATATATCTGCTTTGTTGTCTACTCTTGATGAAGATGAAAAGGTAGCTTTTTCTGGAATGAAGATTTTAGGATATATTTATAACTCTGACCAAGATACGTTACAATTAAAGGTTAAGCAACTGAACAAGGGTGCATCCCCAAAGCGTCAGATTTTGTCAGTTTTGTCATCTGTCTTTGATCCTATTGGTATATTTGCTCCTATAATGCTGCAGGGCAAGCTTATTATTCGTAAGTTGTGCCAGCAAGTTACGAACTGGCATGAAACAGCTAGTGCTGAAATTTCTAATCTATGGAGTAAATTTTGTATTTCTTACAGTGAAGTTAGTCAAACTTCCTTTTCTAGACAAACTTATAAAAACTGATGCTCCTGTCAAGCTGTTTTTGTTTGCCGATGCTTCTAAGGAAGCTTATGGCTGTGCTATGTATGCTGTGCAAGGTGATCATAGTTCCCTGATATTTGCTAAGAATAAGGTTAGTCCTATTAAGGAAAAGACTCTCCCTACTTTAGAACTTTTGGCTGCTCAATTAGCTTTGAAGTTTTCTGACACCATTTTTGAAAGTAATCTATTAAATTGTGCTGAAATTGAAAGCATAACTCTTTTTATAGATAGCCAAGTAGTTCTTAGTTGGATTCTAACTAATAGAGCTCCTAAGAGAAACACATTTGTAAATAATAGATTGAAGGATATTGTCAATCCTATTCTTGTGGACAAGAAGCTTCATTTGACTCTGTTGCTGATTTATTATGCCCATTGTAAGTCTATGCATATGGGTTTGCAATCCACTCTTAGTTTTTTGCACATGCATGGTTTGTGGATTGTAAAGGCCAGGCAAGCAGTTTTGTCTGTCCTGAAGGATTGTATTGTATGCAAGCGTTATAATGCTAGCACAGAGAAGTACCCTTCTCCTTCTTCGCTTCCTTCTTCCCGGGTTAATTTGAGTGTGCCTTTTGCTCATACTGGTGTGGATTATAGAGGCCACTTATGGTTGAAGGAGAAAAATGGAGAAAAATTTAAGGTATACATTCTTATTTTCACTTATTTTAATACAAGAGCTATACATTTGGAAGTTGTCCAGTCTATGTGAACCTCAGAATTTATATTGTCTTTCATTAGGTTTTCTAATAGGTTTGGTGTTCCTGTCGCTGTTTATTTTGACAATGCCAATTCCTTTGTGCAGGCTGGTAATATAATTGAACAGTTACTTACTTCTTCTGAGTTTGAGGAGAAGTTTAGGGGCGCTTCAATTTCTCATAAGGCTATCCCTGTGTACACAGCGTGGTGTGGGGCTGTTTGGGAAAGATTAATTAAAATAGTGAAGAATTGCCTTTTTAAAACTCTTGGTAGATATACTCCTTCATTCTCTGAATTTGTCACTTTCCTCTCTGACATTCAGAAAATTTTGAATAATAGACCTTTAACTTACAGATCTTGTGAAAATGAGGTAGATATAATTTCTCTTAATCATTTCTTGGTTGGCAGATTTATTCCTTCTTTAATGTTTGGTGATTCTGAACAAGTTCCTGAGTGGGAGTATGGTGAGGAGGACGAGTATTATTCTCTCCTTGCTCGTACTTTGGAAACTAGGGATGGACTTTACAAAAGGTTCAAGGAAAGGTGGCTTTCTGAATATCTATTAAGTTTGAAAGAAAAGGACAAATCTTCTTTTCAGCCACCAAGAAAGTGGGAAAAAGGGGAAATTGCTCTCTTTAGATTACCTTCCAAATCTATAACTTATTGGCCCTTAGTTAGAATTGTTGAAAAATTCAGTGACGACGAAGGGGTTGTACGTACTGTTCGTATTGTTAAGCCTCATAAAACTGAAAGTGTAATTAATGTTAGTTTTTTAATACCTTTAGAATTATATTCGAAACTTAATGATCCTAATTTATATGTTCAAATTGAACAAGAGGACAATGTTGGTATGTTTAAGGCAGATGAAATTCCTGACACTGGAACAGCTTCGCCGGATGAAGTATCTACCAGGCCTACCCGCAGCACTGCTCTTGCCTCTAGAAACTTGATAAGAAACTTAGCTCGGGAGGGTAGATTGTAAATTTTTTTTTTTTTTTTCATTTTGTAAGTGTTCTTTTGTTGTAGAGTTAATCTGTCAAAATGGTTCTTTGGGTAACCACTTTTCCTTTAGTTGTTTGGGAAAGATGTAGAAATATTTGATTGGTGAATGGTAATTGCTTTCATAGGAAATAGTCAAATTGACTAGTTAGGTCGTTCTTACTTTCTGTTTTGATTTGGTGTTCAGTCATGGACGGAAAGTAAACTGAATGATTGTCATTTGTTAATATTAAATGTAAATTAATCAAATGTTTAATGTATTCCTTATAGGGAAACAGTTTTGATTTCCCGTCTTTATTTTTCAACGGTTGGTCGAGAGTTTCTAACAAAGGAACGATAACGGGAGTTTATCACAAGTTTGAATCTGACTGGAAGAGTCAGTTGAGCTCAAGTCGTTACACGATCACAGTCTGCCGCATCCCTGGAACGTGTGTTCCTTCCTTTATAGAGTGAACAATTTAGTTCGAACAAGAATCAAGATTATAGCAGCCCTATTCAAGTACATGTAAGTTGAAGAATAAAGACTTACCCTTTTTGTGATGTGAGTTAGATAATTCTAACAATATCAACAAGAAAATTGGTATAGACAGTAAATATCCATTCCATAAATCCCTTTCATTTCGATATGTGAAATATTTTACAAGTAATTTATGGCACCGCCGGAAACTGGCCTCCCGTGAATATTGAAAACTAGCTACTTTGATTTTTCTATGGCAAGTATCAATACGGGAATTGGTATGAATGTAGTTCACTGTATAACAAGAAATGTCACATGAGGTTGGGCTCAAGATAAATAGAAGGAAGGAAGATGATGAGAAAGGAATATGTAATGGAAGACAAAATATTATTGGAAGAAGAAAGGATTAATTAGGTAGCATCATTTAAGTATTTAGGAACAATGATCTCTAATACAGGGGCTTTGGAATTGGAGATTAATAAAATATTGAGAAAAATTAAATCATACAATAGCTAGGATAACCAAAATTTGGAAATCATATCGCCTGAAATTAAATATAAAAAACAGGCTATATATCAGTTTAATGAGGTCCCTGTTACTGCATGGGCATGCGTTGTGGTATAACAATGATACAATGTCCAATAGATTTCGTAGATTTGAGAAAAAAATACCTCAGAAGAATATTAGGAGCTAAATGGCAGGACAGTATTAGCAATAAAACTATAAGAGGTTACTCAAGTACCATATGTGGATGAAATCATGGTGAGCGGTAGATGGAGATGGTTTGGGCAAGCTCTTCGCACTCCTTAAGAGATTAGATTACCAAACTTTTAACTGAGCTCCGCAAGGCACTAGAAGAGTTAGAAGACCCAAGCCTACACGGCTGAGGACTATGAAGTGTGAAGTAGGAGATAATGAATGGAAAAGTATCGATTTAAAAGCTCATGGTAGAGAAGACTGGTGAAATCTAACAGAAGCCCTTTGCGTCAATAAGCGTAAAAGATGATGATGATTATGTACAGTATTAGTAAAAGATGAATATGTAGCCTACTCCTTACTAGAATTGTTTAGTCCTCGTTTTATTCTACCAGTAATTATTATTATTATTATTATTATTATTATTATTATTATTATTATTATTATTATTATTATTATTATTATTATTATTATTATTATTATTATTATTATTATATAACCCGTAGTTTTATCAGCTGCCTAGGAACAACAATAATTTATACCAGGAATTATGGTATACTCATAGAAATACTTAAAACATGCACTAGCCCATTGTCAGAACAATAATAATTATTTAAGCTCCTCAAAAGATTGAAAAAGGAACCATACGAGCAAGATACGAGGTTGCAGCTCCGAACAAATGTACCGGTGAGTAAATTGAGACTTCTCTGCATGTAAACACTGAGACTGATACATAAACACGCCACTAAGGAAGCGGATATTAGACCCAATAAAGTGCAAGTTGCATATGCAACAGGGGCCAGAATATGAAGGAAAATTAAGTAGCAAACCCAAGAGAAATAACGACCGACTATTGCACGAATTTATTTTGTACCTGCTTCGTATTGCTGGCGTTCTCATTTGCGTGAACAAGCTTGTAATTCTGCCTTAGATGAAAGTCCTATAACGGTGAGTAATGAAGAGCCAACGAAAATAAACACGAGAACAAACACACACAGAGGAGATGTTTAATATTATGTCGTTATAGAAGTTGATGAAATTCATATTCAAGAGGAAAACGAGACACTGAAGAAAGTCTTCTTAGCAAAGGGTGTACGATAAGATCTGGCCTTCGAAATTCATATTCAACAATGAAGTATTAAATTGTCAAAATTATAACTGAAATTAAACTGTATTTGAAAACAATATTTCACGATACACAAATTTAACGTTGACGTCTGAGGATATGAAATGGTTCTGCGAGGGCTTATAATTTTATGAACTAGAATCCAATTCCAGTAAACCTAAAAAAAAGGTTGATCTTAGCATCGCATTGGTTCCTTCATCGTTTTATTTAAACAAAGGCCATACATGTTCGTAAGGGTAAACACTGCAGTATTCAAATCCACAGATGTTCGTATGGTTACACGTTGGGTGATTTATGAATAACTGGGAAGATCAATGGATAAAGTACTGAATATAATAAACCCCTACATTTTAAAGTAACTTGGTGAATGTGAGAAATAATTCCAATTAGTAACTGTTGCCTTAGTGAGTATAAAGAAAAAAAAAACATTATGGTGAAAACTTCATTTATGATTTTTAAATACTCCCAATATTGACTTTCTTATTACACTGTGATGGGATGTTAAAAAAAAACAGGCCCCACGCCCTGAATCACACCTACTGACAATTGTCTCAACAACACAAACTTTATCCTTACGTTATCTATACCAGACTTTATAAAAGGTAAAAAAATAAACATAACCTTCATACAATATTTCTTACAAACTAACACTTGAAAATAAAATCAACTGCATTCAAAAAAACTTCAACACTAACTATACAATAACCACCGTTCAGAATAAAATAAAAAAAAAAAACCTAACAAACTTAAAATTACCCGCACACCAAAGCCAATATTTGTTTATGTAAGGACCTCTTTGTCCACACAAGGGCCAACAGTCCTTCCAGACCAATGCCACAACTCTCTGGCAGACACAACACTGGTTGCAATAACTCAGTAACAGAACGAAATTTTGTGGCAATCTGCCACACCTGCCTCACTTGATTGGACTGTCTATATAAACACTATCATCATCATCATCAATCGAAATACACAAGCACAATCAAATCAGGTTCTTGAACGCAATCCAGGTCATCTACAGTTGGTCAATCCAAAAGAGCAGTCTAAGTATAATCGATTACAGACTAAGTCAGCAACTAAAGATCATCATTCAAAATCAATTCAATCTCTCCAAAGAAGGAATTACAGTCTGCAAAATAATAATAATAAAAAAAAAATTACGAACACGCTTAGCTAACTAAACTATCGCACTATAATCAAAGATGAATAATAAACTGTTCCTATCATTCCCAATCACGACAAGCAAATATAAACAAAACTGTACTTACTCAAAAAATAATCAAATACTTCCACGCTGGTCGAATCAAATAAAGTAAATTCAGCATTCACACACACAACCACCTCTAGCAGCAGTCAAATAAAAAAGCCATTCGCCCGAGACATTTACTACTGTCCTAACCTAGCTATAGGTAAACAAACCACTTCATTTATACCAACAATCTTACTCACAACAAACAATCGATACACTAACTACCTCTCTCTCTCTCTCTCTCTCTCTCTCTCTCTCTCTCTCTCTCTCTCTCTCTCTCTCTCTCTCTCTCTCTGGATTTGGCAAACAAAAAATAAAAACAAAACAAAAATCCTCCACAACACCATTACAAATTCATTCAATATAAGGTATTCTCACATTTAGCCTTATTCGGTTTTTCCTGTATGTACAAGGAAATATGTTACATGAATAAGAAATATATACAAAAAAATAAGGGAAATTCAA
>NC_090730.1:30304828-30309828 GCF_036898095.1 Palaemon carinicauda
TATAAATAATATCTTACTCAAACTTACAAACCCACACACATACACACATACACACACACACACACATTATTATTATTATTATTATTATTATTACTTACTTACTAAGCTACAACCCTAGTTGGAAAAGCAGTATGCTATAAGCCCAGGGGCTCCAACAGGGAAAATAGCTCAGTGCGGAAAGGAAAAAAGGAAAATAAAATATTCTAAGAAGAGTAACAACAATAAATATCTCCTATATAAACTATAAAAACTTTAACAAAACAAGAGTTAGAAAAATAAGATAGGAGAGTGTGCTCGAGTGTACCCTCAAGCAAGAGAACTCTAACCCAAGACAGTGAAAGGCCATGGTACAGAGGCTATGGCACTACCCAAGACTAGAGAACAGTGGTTTGATTTTGGAGTGTCCTTCTCCTAGAAGAGCTGCTTACCATAGCTAAAGAGTCTCTTCTACCCTTACCAAGAGGAAAGTGGCACTGAACAATTACAGTGCAGTAACCCCTTGGGTGATGAAGATATATATATATGTGTGTGTGTGTGTGTGTACATGTGTATAAACACACATTTATGAATGGTACAATCACTCTATACTACAAGTTTTAATATGAGATCAAAGTTATAAATCATACATACAATCCCTGCTCTTCAAACTATCCAAAGTTTAATCATACGCCGTGTTTTTTTATATATCCCCGAATTATTGTTAAATATACATTAGGATTTCCAATAATAATAAAAAAAACATGTTCTAAACGGACGTCTAAATCATATTATTGAAACCTATTTGGATTTGTCAGGAAAAAAAAAAACGATCAACAAATAAAAATTTTATCGATAATGGAAATGATAAAGCTAATTAACATCCTAATAAAAAATATCAATAATTAAACTATACAAAATCAAATTTCAATCATAGAGATTTCTCAGCCTAACTAACATCGCTAATTGTGATTAGAAAAAATACGATAGGATTATCGTGGATCTGTATGAGGTAATTGCTTCTACCGCTCTGCCTGGCTCATCTAATTGATTTTGCCTTTCAAAACTTATCTTCTAGTTTGTTTCACTTGAAGCAAAAGGATGAGTTTCACTCTATTCATGCAAGACTAAACTTCAGGCGGATTACCCTTACACAATAAACTTCAGCTAAATCTGAAAATAGAACATGATCGTTATTATGAAATGAAACAGCCGAAGAGGTTTCGGCAGAGGTGGACACCGAACCTTCCTCATCCGACCTTTGTCCATCAACACTGAAACGTCAATTCGGGTTATTATACATCGAGACGCTTTTATTGTATTTCTCTGTTAAATTATGTTTCAAACTGAGTATTGAAAAATTATAATGAGTTTATTGTTTAGTTTCCTGAAAGTAACCCTTATAAGATGAAAGTCTTGCACTTAAAACTCCCTGGTAAAATAGTAATACATCTAAATCGATACTTTACCTTAGGTTTTAATCACACATTCAATGTATTATTCGTATATGTCGAGTTCCAAAGATACACTTCCCTATTAAGCATGTTAATAGAATTTCAATCTTTCACTATCTTAAGTTTATTTTCATATCATTACCCCCCCCAATATATATATATATATATATATATATATATATATATATATATATATATATATATATATATATATATATATATGATAACTTTTGCACATTTTTACGTGTTTTTCATTTTCAAATAAGCCATAAATATTTTTGATATATTAATGTCTGGATTCTCTTAACAACCTCGGGATCAGAGCCCCAGGCGAAATCACACAAACACAAGAGCTTGGGTCCGGCCGGGAATCGAACCCTGGTCGGCAAGCCTGTATAGACAGTGACTATATATATATATATATATATATATATATATATATATATATATATATATATATATATATATATATATATATATATATATATATATATATATATATATATATATATATATGCGATGAAAGGAATGTCAAAATTATGTTACAACTGAAAATAAAATAAAACAAGGTCCAATCAGGCATATAAATTACAATATATAACACTCATTCAGATTATTTGGCCAATTACGTTCTTTTTAAACACCCCCCCCCCCTTGAGATACTACCGCTAGAGAGTAATTGGGTCCTTTGACTGGCCAGACAGTACTACGTTGGATCCTTCTCTCTAGTTATGGCTTATTTTCCCTTTGCCTACACATACACCTAATAGTCCGGCCTCTTCTTTACATATTCTCCTCTATCCTTATACAACTGACAACGCTAAGATTACCAAACAGTTCTTTGCTCAATTGGTTAACTATTGTACTGTAATTGTTCAGTGTTTAATTTCCTCTTGGTAAGGATAGAAGAGACTGACTATGGTAAACAGCTCTTCTAGAAGGACACTCTAAAATAAAACCATTGCTCTCTAGTCTTGGGAAGTGTCATAGCCCTTGTACCATGGTCTTCCACTGTCTTGGGGTAAAGTTCTCTACTTGAGTGTACAATCAGGCTATTCTTTCTTATTTGTCTTCCTTTTGACGTTTTAATAGTTTACATATGGAAAATTTGTTTCAATGATGTTACTGTTCTTAAAATATTTAATTTTAATTGTTTATTATTTCTCCTTAGTTTAATTATTTCCTCATTTCCTTTACTAACTGGGCTATTCTTCCTGTTGGATCCCTTGGGCTTATAGCTTCTTGTTTTTCCAACTAAGTAATAATAATAATAATAATAATAATAATAATAATAATAATAATAATAATAAACTGGAAAATAGAACTTGAGTAGCGGGAAAGAATAAAGAAAATTAAATAAATTGTATTTTGTAAACAGCTCTCAGTCTCACCTAAAACCTTTTATGCGAAGAAGACCAAGTAATAAGTGAGACAGATATGAATGAATTGGGGGAGGGAGGGGGTCTGTAGTCATGATTTAGCTTCTCTGCAATGAAAATTCTTGTCTTTTAGAACTTGCCAACAAGATAATATTTTCTTTCCAGCCAGATGACCAGCTCTAATTCCTCCATTTAAAGCTGTGATTTCACGTTGAAACGCTGAGGTCGATACACATATCAGTTAGGATCCAAAAATAGAAACCGATCGTAATTCCGAAGCGAACACACCGGAGAGACCTCAGCTGAGAACAGGGTGCCGACTCCACCCCCATCCCTCCCCCACCACCACCACAAGCCCCCCACCCCCAATATACGTCAGCTCAGGCCCCTCCCCCCTCCAACCAACAACACATCCTCAGGTTTTTATTCTTCAGCCTCTTTGGGAGACCTTTCTTGCGCTGCTCTGTAAATTGCTTCCGCTCGAAACAGCTGCTTGAAAAATTAATTTGAAGAGTTTACTGTTTAGCCTCCTAAAAAGAATCTCTCATGGCAAGATAATCTGGAGAAAAAATCATTAAATTTCCGAGAGAGAGAGAGAGAGAGAGAGAGAGAGAGAGAGAGAGAGAGAGAGAGAGAGAGAGAGAGAAATTACTAGAATGGCGCTTAACTTGTTTAGGCGCAAATACAAGATAAAGTATTCATACATATATACATACATACATACATACAACCATATATGCGTATATATATATATATATATATATATATATATATATATATATATATATATATATATATATACATACATACAGTATATATATATATATATATATATATATATATATATATATATATATATATATATATATATATATATATATATATATATAAATATACATATATATAGATATATATATATATATATATATATATATATATATATATATATATATATATATATATATATATACATATATATATTATCAATAAATACATATAAATGTATATATATATATATATATATATATATATATATATATATATATATATATATATATATATATATATATATATATACATATATATATATATATATATATATATATATATATATATATATATATATATATATATATATATATATATATATATATATATATATATATATATATATATATATATATATATATATATATATATCCAAAAGCGCCTCTTAATGATTTACATTTGATTTTTAGTAAGAGCTGGAATTAAGTGAAAAATTCATTATATCGAACTGCACTGCATTTTTTTGTTCTTATTTACCGTATAACCAGATCAAAAGAATTCTTCCAAACACAAACGGGGAAGACATTATCATAAGGCATAAACATTCTTCAAAGGAGATTAATGAATTAGTAAATGAATTAATAAATGAACAATTAAATTACTAAATGAATAAAGGAATAAAACATATGATGGCTTTGGGCTATAGGATCATGTGCTAGAATTGCGGATGCAATCCAGTACTATAAAAAAATTACAAAAATATAAATTTTCATAACATGGTGATTATCAAACACTCTTATACAAACATATAAATAATGTATAGTATTTACGGATATTTATAGATTTTAAAATATAAATATCAATTGCACACATTCGTATATTAAAAATATAGCTAAAATTATATAATCTCTAAATTAAAACATGTCTTCGTGGTGATGTGGATAGTATACACGAGGTAGTAAAATGGAATTCCGACGCATAAGGCCTATGCAATTTTCACTAAAATAATAAAAGATAGAAAAAGGAACTTAGGCTTGTCAAAATACTAACAAAAAAGCATAGAAATATTAAATATACAACCAGCGTGCTATGGTTTTTTTCATTAGGCACATTAAAAACCATTATATTAGAATCTCATAAAAAAAGGGAAAATATAATAGCACTATAAAAGTACTTTAGAACCAACTTGCCTATTCCAGAATCAATTTCGGTCGAACTTTTGCTCGACCTTGACCTTGTACCTATTACTTTCTAAATTGAATCACTTCCACGTCTCAGTGAACCAAGTAATCCCTGAAAGTTTCACTACTCTTTGATTGAAATTTTGGCCACGATGTTGTTCACAAACAAACAGACAACTGGACAAACAGGAGCGAAAACATGACCTCTTATCAATTTCGCTGGCGGAGATAATGAAAAGCAA
>NC_090730.1:30314828-30324828 GCF_036898095.1 Palaemon carinicauda
TGTGATTGAAAAAGTAATTCTTGAATAACCTCCAAAACCCTCTGATCATGGATTATAGAAATTTCTGAAAGTGATTACTGATTAATTAAATGTTTTCTGGCTCATTGAAGTGGATCCCCTAGCTATCTAGAGCGCCCTAACTTACAATAAAGCTCTTACGGTCTGTAAGTAGGCTCCTTGAGATATTGAAATTGCATACAGACATATATTTATTAGAATGAAAAACAGCTATGATGAATTAGGCTTCGAAAAGTTTCAGCTCTTTTCAAATTGATTTGAAAAATATGTTTTGAAGTCAAAAAGAGGAGTCTACTAAATTTTGCCAACATTTGGAGAATACTTTTTTAGAGGAATTACGACTCGGGACGAACTTGAAGCAGGATAAAAACAAATTAAAGTGACTGGATTACCAATGCAGTTACGAGAGAGAGAGAGAGAGAGAGAGAGAGAGAGAGAGAGAGAGAGAGAGAGAGAGAGAGAGAGACTCACAAAAACATAAATAAATGTTAATAAATATAATAATTGAATTTTGCTGGTTATATAATTAAAGGGGCTGGGTAAAGATAAGTTCTCGAGAATGACGATCCAAAAGGAATGTAAAAGAAAAGAGAAAGAACGCAACCCAATTCTAAGACAACCATAGGTTAATAATTAAAATATAAGAGCACCGAATTCGGAAAGATTTCGAAATACATAATCATTATTTTCAATTGGATTATGAACTGGGACTAGATAGTCCAACACTGTTGGAAGCCTCACTGCCTAGCGCCTGCCAGACTAAGGTTCGATTCCTTCTCAAACTCGACAGTTTCTTAGTGTCTGCAACCTCACCATCCCTATGAGTTAAGGAAGAGAGGTTTGAGGGAGTGTACAGGTCTGCCTACTGAGTCATCACCGACCATTGCCTGGCCTTCCTTGGTCATAGTTTGGATGGAGAGGGGGATTTAGGCGGTCATGATATTTATGTACTGTATGTTCAGTTTTTAGGGTACTATCCTGCTTGCTAGGGGAATGTCACTGTTGCTTGCATCTGCCATTCATGAGCGGCCTTTAAAACCTTTACAATAGGACTGGGGAGGTCATTCAACGATAAGGTGCAACTAAGGAAAAGTCCTGCAGTTCACATGAGAAATAAAAGTTGGAAAATGTTGGAGAGCAAAAGGAGAGAAAGGAAGCGGGAACGCTGATCAATGTAAACGCTATAAGAAAAAGTTGCCAAAAGTCTGAGTAACTGCTTACAGTGCTCCAGTTCTCATTAACAATTTCTGAGATATGCTTTGGGTTTAAATCTACATTAATTGAGTTTTAAGTCTTACTTTCACAGTTTTAGGTACATTCATGCCAATTCAATTTATTTTTTTCAATTGTAGTTAAGAGAAATTTAATATCGATTATCAAAACATAAATAAATTACAATTCTGCATATTATTATCATATTTATTATTATAATTCTGTTTTAGCTAATTGCAAAAATAAAGGCATTAACTGATGCGTTCCTAGTAGTAAACTATCACAGCCGGAAGCTGCAGTAAAGTACTCCAGTAGTAGTATTAGTAATAGTAGTAGTAGTAGTGTAATCTTAATGCATACAGTATATCATCATCGTCATCATTATCAGCTGCTACTAGTTCATTGCAGAACAGAGGACTCAGCCGTGTCTTTCTACAAGCGTCTGTTAATGGACGGTCTCTGCCAGTTTAATTTTCTTAGTTCGTCAATACACCGGCTTCTCCTGCTTCATTTGTAATCTCTAGAGACCCATTCTGATATTCTGCTATTATCTAGCACTCTCCTTATATCTCATGTCCATATCCGTTTCTTTTTTGTCTATGTTGTTAGATTATCCTCTACATTATTTTGGTTCCATATCTATGTTGCTCTTTATCTATAAGTCTCTTAGTGTTAATGGTATCATTATTCTCGGTCTCATGTCTTTGGGAAACACGTACTGTCTGTCCTAAGTATGTATATTCAATATCAATCTCTAGAGGTTTTATCTCTGCCTTTTCATTGAACATTATCTTAGCTTTACTCATATTCATTTTCAGTCCTACATTTCTGCTTACTCTATTCAAACATTCTATCATCTTTTGCAATTCCTCCATTGATTCACAGAACAGAACTATGTCATCTGCAAATCTTTATAGCCTAATATGTAATAAAAGAGTAAGATGGACATAAGCCAAAGAACACATGGGTACTTGGAATCACCTTCGCAAATGTTTACGTGCGTTGGGGTTCATAAAGGACAGAATAACAGAAAACACAAAGAAATTTACAGCTTAATATTTTTGGTGCGACTACGGCCTTCACAACATAAGAAGGAAATGGCTGAAAGAAGGCATCCACATACACGAAGGAAATGCCTTCCTTCCGCCATTATGACCCACCATCTTTGGAAAGCTTTTCCTATGTCGAGACTAAAAATGGCGAAACCCTAAATTTTCTTATCAAAAACCATATTATGAAGCGTATTGCATTTTCCTTTCCAAGGTTTTGCAATGTTGGAAGCTTGCACTTGGCCGAGGTTGGGGTTTGGGGTAAGAGACATTAGTATGGAGAGAGAGAGAGAGAGAGAGAGAGAGAGAGAGAGAGAGAGAGAGAGAGAGAGAGAGAGAGATTTGCCAAATAAATAATTTCTTGACATCCCAATTTCAGTATTCTAATAAATGATATTTCTCTGTACAGGTATGAATTTTAGCTCAATCTGAATTCAAGTTACTATTAAGAATATAATATGTTTTAGATCTTCGTTGTGCCTTTTGGAGTTCAACCTTCGTACTTAAACAAAGCCATGCCTATTAAAAGTAAGAAAACAATCTATACAGCTAAATAAAGAAAATTCATGTAACTAAAAGAAATTTTACCAAAATACCTCAAACCTCTAGTTCATGGTTAAGGGAAATCCAGATGACAACTAAAAAGAAAACAAACAATTACTAACAAAGTTTAAATTAAGATAAATTAAATCATTTTCAAATTGAAAATGGTTGATATTTAATTTTATCAGTTGGGAAATTAGATAGAAAAGAAACAAATGGGATAATGCTATTCCAATACAACTAACACAATTCTAAGAAGCAAACTACGAAAAATAAAGATAAAAAAGGCATTATCAATAATAACATACCCAATGGATGTTCTCGTCGTTCGTAGAGTATTACAGCGAATATATATGTATATATATATAAACATTGCACCTCTATACATTTGTGACATCGTTAAATCAGATGACTAAAAATATGTAGGTGACCTTCTCACTGAGCTTTTAACCGTTGATATCGTCTCTTGGATCATAACCTGCCGTAACTCTGAAACGGTCAGCGTGTTTTTATTTATTCAAGCTTGGCCCAGAAATTATACGGTACGCACTGACATTTAGAGCCTAAGTTAACGACGAGCTCCTTTCTAGTAGTACCGCCATTGGGTGAGGTTTAACCAATGCATATACATATACACACATATATTATCTTGATATCTGGATTTCCTCTCATACCTGAGGATCAAAGACCCAAGGTGGAACCACCCAGAGACAATAGCTTCTAGCCGGCCAGGGGATCGAACCATTTACCTGGTATTGACACTGTCATGCGGGCTTTCTGGACTTGTGTTCGAATTTCTGGCCGTCCAGAAGCTATTGTCTCTGGGTGGTTCCACATTGAGTCTCTGATCCTGAGGTATGAGAAAGAATCCAGACATCAAAATAATATATGTGTGTGTATATGTATATGCATTGGTTAAACTTCACCCTATTAACTAAGATTAAGTGGCTAAAAATCACCCTTCTTTTAAGATAATATGGCTGAACTTCACCTTTTTAATGAATATTATAAAAGGCCAGACACGGTATTAACATTTTGTTCTCAATGTTGATATCTCATTTATAACACCAAGACTTAAAGACTGAATACGAAATTCCAATGATGGGTGTAAGATTTCAATTCCCCCTTTCATTTATCAATATTGCATAAGGGAGATTATATTAGCAGACACTCCTAGAATCATAACTAATACAGGTCTAAAGAGGATGAATGCAGTATAAACTGGTTCTTATGATAAAACAAATGAGTGTTTCAAGTCGAAATACATGATAAATTATTATTTAAGCTAAAATTAGATACAATCATCCCAGCTAGGCATCTGTAAAATAGCTAACTTCATAATAATAGAATAGATAAAGACAAATAACATTAAATCAAGAAACTTTCAATAACATACACAAACGGAAAAAATATATAAATATATGTAAATTACAGACACAATTTATTAAGATAGGATAATGATGTTGCTATAGATTAAAAGTGTTTGAACGCTTACTGTATATCTCTGGGCTAACACCATATCCATGAAAAAAATATGATATAATTTTCAGGTGACTTAGCTACATAAAAGCAAACCCCTGCCTAACTTCCAATCGCACCCCCTCCTTAAAAGTATTCCTTCTGGATGCAAAAAAAAAAAAAAAAAAAAAAAAAAAAAAAAAAAAGGCTACCATGCTTTTGCTTCCCTATCAAAACATATAATTGGTAAAAAGGAGTGTGTTTCAGTGAATAAAAGATCAATCTCATATAATAATATTTTTTTAATGAAAATACTGAACACTTTCAATGTTTCAAAAATGAATTCTTTTATCTTTAAAGCATTAAATGGATGGCCGGATAATAACAGGTTTAAATATATGCCAGTATTTGACAGCTGAAATCATTTACGAACAAACCCAGAGAAATTTTATTCAATCTTAATTAAGAGGTTGAAGTTTAGCCATTCAATCTTCTTTAAAAAGGTGAAGTTTAGCTATTCAAGCTTCTTCAAAATGGTGAACTTTAGCCATTCAATCTTCTTGAGAAGAGTGTTGTTTAGCCATGCCATCTTTATTAAAAGGGTGAAGTTTATCCAATTAATCTTTAGTAATAGAATGAAGTTTATATATTTAATCTTTATTGAAAGGGTGAAGTTTAGCCTTTCCATTTTCAATGAGAGGATCAAGTTTAGCCATTCCATTTTTATCAAAAGGGGGAAGTTCATCCATTTAACGTTTATAATAAGGGTGAAGATTAGACATTCACTCTTCGTTAAAAGGGAGGGGTTTAGCCATCCCATCTTCGTTAAAAGGGAGGGGTTTAGCCATCCCATCTTTATTAAAAAGGGGAAGTTTATCGGTTTAATATTCATTAAAAGGGTGAAGTTTAGCTATATCATCTTAAAAAAGGGTGATGTTTAGCCATTTAATCCTAATTAATAAGGTGAGGTTTAACCATTCAACCTTCATTAAAAGTGGAAGTTTAACCATTCACTCTTTATTGAGAGGCTGAAGTTTATTAATTCTGTCTTCATTCAGAATAGAAAATTTATCCATTCAACCTTAGTAATTCAACCTTATTTAAAGGTAGAAGTCTAGCCATTAAATCTTCATTACAAAGGTGAAGTTTCGCAATTCAACCTTCATTGGAAGGGTAAAATTTAGCAGTTCAGCAGTATAAGCAAAACGTCCACGACAAAAAAAAAAAAAAAAAAAAAAAAAAAAAAAAAGTTACGCTTACTGTAAGAAGTTTTGCAATTCTTTTCACCTTATTGCTGATTAAGGTTTGCATTATACAATCTATACATTCATGTTCACAACGAATAATCACCTTGATAACAAATGAACTTGACGAAACTAAAAGGGGAACACTTTCCAAAATCAGAAAATTCAGCTTAGTTAATACAGCAAATCAAACTCAAGTATCCCAAGGGAATTCACTTTTGTCGCTAAAATATCTGATTTTCATGTTAATTTTGATAATTCGATTTATAATTATCGGTTAGGCTGAGGTATATAGGTCAAGGAAACAGATTACAAAGAGAGGAGGTGGGCGATTTCTCTATTGCAATTCAGCTGAAAATGGTTCACAGTAATTTCTTTTGAAATAAAGTTTCCTTAGCTATTACTTTTACAAGTAGGCTAACCGCTCCTGATATAGTGCGTAAGTAGCATATGACATAAAGCCATGTATCTTTATTACAACAAAGGGTTCTTTGTGAAATTCATCACACAAGCACCAGACAAATGTATCTCTGACTACTGTCCAAACAATGAAACACTCGGTTCCTTGGTAGTCAGATACAATAACCCAGTTGATAAAAGAAAATCGCGAGATTGAAAGAAAATTATAAACTTTGAATAAAAGATCTTAAAATTCGAGTACTGGTCCCCTAATTTTAGGAGAAATCAATTAACAAACGCATTGATATAGCAATAAAATGAGTGTATTGAAACCGCAGTAAAAAGGAGGATGATACCGTGGCAAAAGAATGTGTCTAGCCAAAAAAAAAAAAAAAAAAAAAATAAAAAATAAAGGTTCCTTCAGCAGGCCTGGAAGACATGCATTAAATAAAAATAAAAACAATGGGAATATTTCTCGTAATAAATATCTACACATGAAATAAAATGAGCAACATAGATACACACAACCAAGATTTCCACGACCTTCAAAACTTGTAATTTGTGAGCCAACGTGGAATGTGTATTGGGTTCATGATGCACGAGCAATCTCAAATTTCATTGGGCGAGATATTGACAGCAAAAATAACATTAATAATCTGAATGCCCACTTTCGGTCCATGAAAAGAAAATGAAAAGCAATTGCATTGCACATAATTTTGACGCTGTGAAGATATCTATCATAATAAAGGGTTTGCTAAAGAGGAGCTGTAATTTGCATTATCAAATTGTAGTTTAGAAGGATTATTATTATTATAATCATTTAGTTATACGTAAGATTATTATCATTGCCATTTTATTTACCTGCATTTCTAAAACACATTTAACAAATAGGTTGCGTTAGGAATGCGTTGCCTAATGTTTATATTGATTAATTCCACTTATTGTAAAGCTTAAAACTTACGATATCGTTTCAGTGAAAGCCTTTATTACTTATGTTTAACGAAAGCGAGGAAGTTCAACAGCCTCTAGTGAAGATAATAAAAATTTCCATATGATGAGATATTTAAGCCCACTTTGGCAAAGGTCTACCAAGAGAGTTTTACAATCATCTTTGAAACAAACATTTACTTCCAAATACATGTAGACAGACAATAATATTAACGATAGCTAAGCCAGAAAACATCCCAGTAATCCAAAAGATTACAGACCAATTTCACTGACCAGATGTGTTAGCAGATTACTAGAAAAACAGGTAAATTATTGACTGAATTAGCGTTTACGTAGTAATAACATATTATCAGCCTCGCAATTTGGCTCACAAACAGTGATTCTCATTGGATTCTCTTCCACACTTGGAAAATTATATACGTAAAGGTTTGAACAAAAGAAAATCATCATTAGAGATAAGCAGGTGCTGCAGTTAAAAATTTATGAAATTAACACTTAGTTCCAGCTATTACGAGATTTAGCAAGTATTGTCATATATATAATGGATTCTGTCAATCTGAGAATTCTATTAAAGCTGGCGAATGAGAGTTGAGTTATGAACGCGGATAAAGAGGGACATTTGATTAACTTAACAATACAGTAATCGAAGTCATGGATAGATTGTGTCACTCGTCATTATAACGCAATGGCTGTATTGAATAAGTCATTATTACCAAAGCCTTTATAATATATATTCATCAAATCTCTCTATCAGATGTGCGTTTGGTTCATATATTCCACACAAGTTGACACTGGCACTAATTGATACGAGACATTTACAGCGAATTATACAAAAAAAAAAAAAAAAAACTATTATTCTTCCACAATGCAAATGTAAAAAGTATACATATTACCATTAACGGAAGTACCATTTTTAATATAAATGTATCATTCCCGGAGAAAGTTATGCAGGCCTCTTATGAATTTCCGAAGGAAATTGGCATAGACCATGAACATATCATATCCCTGCATAGTTTTACGGAGAGGAGAACCATTGTTTAGATTTAATTTCGTACATGAGGATATGACAGAAACTCTATCAGTAAGAGAGGTCTGCCAGTATGCGAATCATCTAAAAATTTAGTACAACAGTAACAACGACCCATGTCATCATGCTACTACGGGTATTTTAGCGATTGATGCGGACATAATTATTTATGGTGATGTGAGGGCTTAGGACTGATAGATGCAAGAGAGCAGGATAGAGCTCTAAGAGGGAGGGTGGACAAATTAGGGAAATACCTAGGCATATTTTCTCCTGGTCATATGAGAGGAATAACCTTCGGGTCATACAGGAGGAGGCTATCACCATCGCAAATACATTGGAAACCTCTTCAAACATTAATAGCATGGGAGACTGGGTGTACTTTTATGTAGCTAAGTCACCTGAAAATTATATCATATTTTTTTATAGATATGGGGTTACCCCGGAGATATACAGTAAGCACTTCCCGGCTTTCTTCAAGAGGAATAAATCCTTTGAATTATTCAAATTCATGACACCTATACAACCAGATTCATCGTAAAAGTGAGAGTTATATGTTTATTCTTCATACATTCGGTTAGTCATTATGGGGTAGGGCATACGTTACATAAAGTAAAGACCATGTTTCCCACCAGTATTATAAGCCTAAATGGTGGACCAGGAGAGGCTACTCTGATTGGAAAGGGGGAGAAAGAAAGACCAATTACATATAAAGAATGCATCCCAATGAGGGATGATTATTGACATTTCTAAGTTTAACTATTACAAATAGTCTCAATAGGATATGTCCCTGGTTGGCGCAAGTTCATTTATATCCATGACAGGTGAGTTAATCTTTATTTTTATTTTTATTCATTTATTAATTAGGGACGTGAATTATTCATAGGATTAATTCATTCCTTAGTTGAGCTGTCGTCATAAGCTTTATGTGTTAATTGTTTCATTCATCAGCATCATAGGAGAATTCTGAACCCACACATCGGTTATTTTCTATTTGACTACGAATAATTATGTGTATATTTATATAAATATGTATTGATTATAAGTAGGACAAATGAGAAATACATGCATATAAAAAAAGAAAAGATTAGTCTGGTTGTACATCACATAAAATAAAATACGACGAAAAGATTCCATTTCTGATTTTATTAATCATAGAGTTCATCTATTATGAGATCAACTACTGGGGCGAGGCTTCGTATCATAATCAAGAGAAAGATGGCACATAGGCGTTTAGTCAAGCGGAACAGGCACTGTGCTTTTGCCTCTGTTTATTCAGGTGTGACCGTATCATAGACAGATGACTTGACAGGTGAAAGTAGAGAAATTTAAATCTCTTCATGTATATATGATATCCTCTCAGTGGATGCGCTTTTATGTTTAATAATAATAATAATAATAATAATAATAATAATAATAATAATAATAATAATAATAATAATAATAATAATGATAATAATAATAATAATAATAATAACAACAATAATAATAATAATCCAGGTGTGTTTTAAAGTTAGAATAATTTCGATAATGACGAGACATTCCTACATCTGTTTATTCAAGTGTTATCGTATCAAATATCGTGGCTTATCATCATCACGAGATAGATGACACATCGTCACGAGGAGAGACATTCCTAAATCTATTTATTCAGGTGTTATCGTATCAAAGAAAGATAATAGGATAAGCAATTAATTATACCAACACTAATAATAATAATAATAATAATAATAATAATAATAATAATAATAATAATAATAATAATAATAATAATAATAATAATGAATATTGCGATAACTTTATTAACAATAATTTTAAAACAACGATAAATTTAAAAATTTCCATATTAACTATTTAAGTTGGAATGATGGACTCGTATTATTATTATTATTATTATTATTATTATTATTATTATTATTATTATTATTATTATTATTATTATTATTATTGTACTGGATTGTTCAAGGTTAGACATTAGTCGTAACAGTTGTTTATTGTTAACAAGAAGTTTCAACCTGAAATATATATTCCAGGTAATACAATATCATATATGGCCACCAACTATACAAATCTTGAATTCCCCTGATTTAATCAATAATGATAAA
>NC_090730.1:30334828-30339828 GCF_036898095.1 Palaemon carinicauda
CAAACAAAGATAGAGGAAATCCACTCTATAATTAATACTATTTGAGAGGAGAGGTCATGCACAAATAATAGCCGAATTGATTGTTTTATCATGCTATATTATCTTTTACAAGGGCTGCCCTTAAGGTTGATATTTACGTTAATTTACTAAGAAAAAGTCCTCAGAGAAATGGTAATTATTGGCACTCATTGCTGGCACCCGTGACCTGGACGTAGGTCTAACCACTCAAGCCTCCCAACTCTAACTGACAAAAACTATGGGAAAGTTCAAGCGCCCACCTCGGCCTTTCTATGCCTGATTGATAATTGGCTGTTTTGACCCGAAAGTCTTATGAGAACCAATAGGGAGAGATTTTGGGGACACTAACTTTTAACAAACATTTTTGAGTGCCCACTCCACGGCGATAACGACATTCTCAATGTGGCATTAAACCACATCGTAACCGTCTTTCCTTTAACAAAGAAGACAAATCTGTTGACATTCATTTATTCCAATTAGTAACAACCTCTCTTTGCTTAGCTCACCATTCCCTTCCCAAATTTTTACGTCCCTTAAAATTCACACTTATCAGATTTTTTTTCTCAAAACAATTTTGTTTCTCTCTCTCTCTCTCTCTCTCTCTCTCTCTCTCTCTCTCTCTCTCTCTCTCTCTCTCTCTCTCTCTCTCTCTCTCTCTCTCTCTCTCTCTCTTGAAACTTTTCTAATCCTTGCTTTTTTTTCCCCACTAAACACAATCTTTCTTTTTCCACTAGATGTTGCCTTTGAGTACCATTCTCTTCGGGATCATGCCAACATTAAAATTGAATACCTAAACCAAAATCAGAGGGCCGGTTGGCGTGTTACAATTGCACGTTACACAAAGATGAATATCACACCCACAATAGATCATACAGAAACACAAAATCAGGTTTAAATACATCATCACCGAAATTTGGAGCACAAAATCAGAAAAAATGATAATGTTTCAAATACAATAAAATTTCATAAGGACCAACAAATCATCACATACACAAAATAAAGAAAATGATAATAATTAAGAGAAATCAAAATGAATAACTTATAATCCCAGCACTCTTTGATACATTTACCATTATAAGAAACCTATTTCTAACACATCCGTGATTCTGCAATAAAGAGCAAACTCAAACAGTGAATAATAATAAGAAGAAAAACATACTTATTAATAACCGAGCAACATTATTTCTCCTGAAAAACAAAAACACAAGTAATGATGTTCAATTTTCAACCCATAATTATCCATTTCCTGTAATAGCACTGAAAACCTCCACCGACAAATGAAATTCTTTAAATACAGTACAAAAAAAAAATGGAAAAACATACATAAAAGCATTGGTAATAGCAAAATAAGTATCGACATAGGGTAACGAAATTTGAATTAATTCCAACATAAACATAAATGCAACAAAAAAATATCTCAGTTATCTGTCACCACACCGAAATATATTTTTTTTAACCAGCAAAACAAATGGAAAAACATACATAAAACCATTGGTAATAGCAAAATTGGTACCAACACAAAATAATGAAATTTGAATTATTTCCAACATAACATAAATGCAACAGAAATTTTTCAGTATGATATATGATATACTCGTGATATGCTTAGAACAAAACCAAAAAAAAAAAAAAAAAAAAAAAAAAAAATTAATTCGTCTTTTCACAACAAAATGGAAAAACATACATAAAACCATGGTAATAGCATTGGTAATAGCATTGGTAATAGTAAAATTGGTACCAACACAAAATAATGTAATTTTAATTATTCCCAACATAACATAAATGCAACAGAAATTTCTCGGTATGATAAATGATATACTCGTGATATGCTTAGAAAGAAACCAAAAAAAAAAAAAAAACGAAACATAATTTAATTCGTCTTTTCACAAAACACTCGGAATGAACATACTATGAGAAACCTGAGTTTTATGACCTCAATTACCTCGTGGTAGACATTATCTCAAGGCCTATGTCCTTTGCCTCCTCCTCACCTTCCTACCTGTCCCCTGGGGGAATGGACCTTAGACATCCATATGCACTCCATTAAACATAAATGGTACTATCGACCATGTTCAGGCCCTTGGTACCACATGCTTGTGGTTACTAATTGAGTTACACACATGAAACTTATTGATAAGCCTAATTTCTTAAAAATACTGCCACTCTTGCCATCCTTAGGGGAACTTCCTATACCCACATGCCCCACATAAGGTCTTACATCAATTACACAGATGACTTTCTCTACCAAAGGGGAAGGAAGAACAACGCTACATCAAATTCCGTCTTCAATGAAGAACACACCCTTCCACCTGCGCAAAAAATCTAGGAAATCTGATCTCCTACCTCATTCGCGCACTCATTCGCGGGGACATCACTCACAGTCACGGGGCATTCACTCCCTCACTAGCTCTCCGTAGTCGTTAAGCTCTTCCCGTTTTTTATGCGCTCCATCCACAGGTCTACTTGAACCTAGTTTCTTTCGTTGTCGTTCCTTCTGCTTTGCGTCGAGTTATTACATCTGTTCTTCGTCGTAGAGACGCTGAGCCCGTGTGTGGGCTCTGGCCGTGTTCCGCACCATACACTCCTACGTTTTGCTGGCATCCGTAACGAGCTGTTCTTCACCCTCGTTACACACGATTCCACATCTATTCCAAGACGGGAATAACATTCCGACTTCCATGATCGGGAGCGGGGGTGAGGGGCTGCTGCTCCGCCCATCCTCCGCCTTATGCACTCCCTGAGAAGATGAACTGCCCTCGCTGGTGGGTGGGCATCCCCTACTGCTCACTGGGGGACCGTCTAGCTCCCCTCCCCCACACTCTGGGGCAACGATGGCAGGCTCACTCCTTGGCACTCCCGTCCCCAGTCCTTGCGGTCTGACGGACGGCCCAAGGGACCATTGGTCCCCTTCCCGCGTTGTCTTCCCCTTCCTGCGTCGTCTTCCCCTCCCCCTCGTTGGTACATGGGAAACATGATTTCTTCTGCCGACGCAGTTTTCTTTTTAAACAGCTTTCAGATGGTGGTTTGTGGCCTGACATCCATAACACTACCGCTGTTCACCGTAGGGGCATAGAGCTCGTAGGTGGCTATCTGTTAGTACCACCCCACAGTTCCAACAACCGCCAGTCGCCACATCCTACCTCTCTGACCTCTACCTCTTCGAGGTTCTTTTCTAAAACTCCTCATCCTTGATATGTTGTCGATGCCGGTTGCGTGCCGGGCTGCCTCTCGATGGTGGTGTAGCTGCTATCATGTGCATTGAGGAAACGTTCACCGAGTACTGGGCATACAAGAGCTACACTTCATTTCACCCCTCTCTCTCTCCGTCACCGCCACTCGACGTCGAACTTCTCGTGTTAACCATTGTCACTATTATCTTTTGTTTCCACTTTTTCAAAAATGTCACGTCGGCTAAAATCACTTAGCACAGACGTTAATCTGTTAATTACCCCACAACACCTGACACCATTTAACCCTGGAACGGTACGGTGGGTCGTCCGCGACCTCGAGCGTCAAAAAAAAAGAGGTTTTTCTCACGTGACTCACCCCCGTGACTGAATTTGTGGGTGATCGACCTGCAGTAGGTGTCTCCCCTACACGCTCTAGTGGTGTCCAGATGTGCATTGCTGTAGCTGTACTCCTTCCCCGATTTCTGAGACGCGTCGGGGTCGAGCGCGACCGAGTTTACCCTTCTAAGGTAATTTGCATAATTATCAAAGTTATTACGTAATATGAAATTGTCGTAGAATGGTGCAACTTGTATAGGTTATCAGTTGTGGAAAGTCTTGGTGGATTGTTTGGCTACCATGTGCATGATTTTTTTTTTAGTTAAAATGTCGTTCATCACCACGAGGACCATTTTACCGCGAGTGCCCCTTTTTCATTTTTTTTTATTTTTTTGCCAAGTCATTTTTCCGTAAGATATTGCCAAATAGTGTCGTAAAACTTTTGCTTTTTTAGTGCTGGAAAGTGTGTCTAGATGATCTGGCTACCCATGCGTGACTTTGTTTTTGTCAGATACGACGTAGTTATTGGTATATTGGGTATTTAACTGCGGTTACCAATTTCTGTTTTTTTTTCAATATTTGTAAAAAGTTACTACGTAGTAAGGAATTGCTGTATATTATTCATTTTTTTTCATGTTTATGTGTTAGAAAGTGTGCCTTGATGGTTGGGCTAACACGTGCATGTCTTTTTTTTTATCTGAGATGCCGTATATTAGAATGTTGGGCATTTTACCGCGAGTGCCCCTTTTTTATTTTTTTTTATTTTTTTGCCAAGTCATTTTTCCGTAAGATATTGCCAAATAGTGTTGTAAAAATTTTGCTTTTTTAGTGCTGGAAAGTGTGTCTAGATGATCTGCCTACCCATGCGTGACTTTGTTTTTGTCAGATACGACGTAGTTATTGGTATATTGGGTATTTAACTGCGGTTGCCAATTTCTGTTTCTTTTTAATATTTGTAAAAATTTACTACGTAGTAAGGAATTGCACGTATATTATTGATTTTTTTTTTTATGTATATGTGTTAGAAAGTGTGCCTTGATGGTTGGGCTAACACGTGCATGCCTTTTTTTTATCTGAGATGCCGTATATTAGAATCTTGGGCATTTTTCCGCGAGTTCCCCTTTTTATTTGTCTTGCATTTTTTTGCTTAGTCATGTTACCGTAAGGAATTGGCAAGTAGTGTCGCAAAACTTATATTTTTATAGTGTTGGAAAGTGTTTCTAGATGATCTGGCTACCCATGCCTATTTTTTTTTAGACAGATATGGCGTATATATAGGTATGTGTTCGATTTTCCTGTGATTGCAATTTTTTCGTTTTTTCCCATTTCTTTCAAAATTACTACGTGCTAAGGAACTATCACAGAGTAATGATTCATTTATATGTTTATTTGTCGGAAAATGTGCCTTGATGGTTTGCCTAGTACGTGGCTGAATTTTTTTTTTCTGAAATGCCGTATATTAGAATGTTGGCCATT
>NC_090730.1:30344828-30347328 GCF_036898095.1 Palaemon carinicauda
GACGACTAATGTCTATCCTTGAACAATCCAGTACAATAATAATAATAATAATAATAATAATAATATTAATAATAATAATAATAATAATAATAATGCGATAAATTTATTAACAATAATTTCCAAACATAACGATAAATTCAGTAATTTCCATAATAACTATTTAAGTTGGAATGATGGACTCGTATTATTATTATTATCATTATTATTATTATTATTATTATTATTATTATTATTATTGTACTGGATTGTTCAAGGATAGACATTAGTCGTAACAGTGGTTTATTGTTAACAAGAAGTTTCAACCTGAAATATACGAGGCCTGTCGTAAAACTATCCGACCTTAATCCAGAAAAAATAATTTATATACCTGACAGGATTTGGACCCTAATCCCCTTCAAAGTAGGCCCTTGTGCTTGCACACACTTAGTCCACCGATCCATCTTCTGCTGGAAACACCTCTGGAAGTCTTCTTTTGGAATGGTGTTCATCTTCGCCGTCGCGTTCCGCATTATCTCCTCTCTAGTCTCAAAACGGGTTCCTTTCAGTAGCGTCTTCAATTTTGGAAACAACCAGAAGTCGCAAGGAGCCATGTCTGGAGAGTAGGGAGGTTGGCGAAATACTGGAATTCCATGTTTGGCCAAGAAATGTTGGATCAATTGGGATGAGTGTGCGGGGGCATTGTTGTGATGCAGTTGCCAATTTTTCGCCCTCCACGTCTGGCCTTTTGCACCGAACTGCGTCACGGAGACGACGGAGAACATCTTAATAGTACTCCTTTGTCACTATTTGTCCTTCCGGTGCGTATTCATGATGTACAATTCCACGGATATAAAAGAAGACAGTAAGCATCACCTTCATTTTGCTTGGTACCTGTCGCGCTTTTTTCGGCGTTGGAGACTCGGGATGCTTCCATTGCGACGACTGTCTTTTTGTTTCTGGGTCGTACACGTACACCCATGACTCATCTCCAGTTATCACGGTGTTCAAAAACTGGTTGTTTCCAAAATTGAAGACGCCACTGAAAGGAACCCGTTTTGAGACTAGAGAGGAGATAATGCGGAACGCGACGGCGAAGATGAACACCATTCCAAAAGAAGACTTCCAGAGGTGTTTCCAGCAGTGGATGGATCGGTGGACTAAGTGTGTGCAAGCACAAGGGGCCTACTTTGACGGGGATTAGGGTCCAAATCCTGTCAGGTATATAAATTATTTTTTCTGGATTAAGGTCGGATAGTTTCCCGACAGGCCTCGTATATTCCAGGTAACACAATATAATATATGGCCACCAGCTATACAAATCTTAAATTCCCCGATTTAATCAATAATAATAATAATGAGTATTGATATTCCAGGTAATACAAAATAATATAATGTCACCAGTAATACAAATCTTGAATTCCCCCTATTTAATCCATAATAAAAATAATGATTATTGTCATTAACAATAATATCAAAATATAACAATAACTTTAATAATTCCCATAATAACTATCTAAGATTGAATGATAGACTCGTAGTTAGGTATTATTTCACTCACTTGATGGGTTAACTTAGGTTAGGTTAGGTTAGGTTAATCTTAAGATTGAATGGTTAGGTTAGGTTAGGTTATGTTTGGGTTGAGTTAGGTTAGGTTGGATTAGGTTAGGTTGGGTTAGGTTAGGTTTGACTTGGGTTAGGTTAGCTTAGGTGAGAGAGAGAGAGAGAGAGAGAGGAGAGAGAGAGAGAGAGAGAGAGAGAGAGAGAGAGAGCGAGAGAGAGAGAGAGAGAGAGAGAGAGAGAGAGAGAGAGAGAGAGAGAGAGAGAGGTGGAGATACGATAGGGGTAGCCAATGAGGTTAAGAGAGGGGTGGAGTTAGGTTAGGGGTAGTCAATGAGGTTAAAAGAAGGGGGTGAGGTTAGGTTAGGGGTAGCCAATGAGGTTAAGAGAAGAGGGGTGGAGTTAGGTTTGAGATAGCCAATGAGGTTAAGGGAGGGGCTGGAGTTAGGTTAGGGGGGCGCCCTTATGGATCAATTCTGGTTTGAACTGGTCCTTATGGATCGAAAACGTGCTATTTACCCTGTTTGTTTGTGAACAACCTCGTTGACACAATTTCACTTAAAGAGTAGTGAAACTTTCAGGGATTACTTGGTTTATTGACACGTGGAAGTGATTCAATTTAGAAAGTACTAGGTCCAAGGTCAAGGTCGAGCAAAAGGTCGACCGAAATCGATTCTGGAAAAGGCAAGTTGGTTCTAAAGTACTTGTATAGTTCGATAATAATTGAATATTTTTGACGGGTCACATACAGTACAGCTTTGTTTTTGTGTATATATATATATATATATATATATATATATATATATATATATATATATATATATATATATATATATATATATATATATATATATATATATATATATATATATATACAGCCCTTCCTTTCTGAGTACGGATACCCTACGTGCTGGAATGGTTTACGTATTGGCATGATCAACAAAGCTGTACTAGTAAAGGCCAC
>NC_090730.1:30352328-30357328 GCF_036898095.1 Palaemon carinicauda
CTTGGGTCAAGACCTCCTGAAAGGCGTACAGCGCCTGCCCCTCAAGTGCATAAAGGCTTCCGAGCCAGAGACCAATACTGTGGAGATGCCACCTACAGAGGAAGACAAATGGTTAATTGACATTGACCTTGGCGAGATAGCATGGTTAAATGAAAAGGGCCAAGACTTTTGCTCTTCCAGCCAGATGAAGCTGTGCTGCCTACCACTGCTGGCGATAGAGCTACGCCGAACACCAGGCCAGATGTCTCAAAGGATGCCAAAAAGGAAGCACCCATCAGCTCAGAGACCATAAGGAGCCGGACAGAGCTCATCATATTGCAGCCGTTAGACGGGTTGCTTGGAAACTACAGGAAAGCTGCCTACTTGAATGAAGCACAAATAAATAATTTCTCTAAGGGGATCTCCTATTGAAGGATGAAGATGTTTCCACGATCCCATTAAGGTCTTGCGCCGGCAAGTAGTTGTACCCAGTAACCTCCGGTTATTGGTGCTATGAATGGCCCACGAGAGACTGGCAGGACAATTTCATATGAAGTGTACTATCCAGCTGATCCAGCCTCAGTGATGGCCGGGCTTTATAAACAAATGTTAAGACTTAAGTAGCCTGCTGCCATCCTTGCCAAACACCGGTAACTCAATGCAGGTAGTGACGAGGGCATCTTTCCAACTCATCCCATTCGTAAGTAGTCGCTTCCCTGATGTGGGGGTGAATTATATAGGTCCCCCACAGTGGCTCAACCACAGAAATCGTTTCCTACTAACAATGGTCCATCATTTCACGTGTTACCTCGAAGCTGTGACGACTAAGTGTGCCAATGCCAGCCATGCTCTCAGAGAACTCACAATTCTTTTGTAGGTTTAGTTTCCCAGCCACAGTTCAGTCGGACAAGGGTTCTCACTTCATGGCTAGAGAGTTTGAGGCAGCATTAGAGTACCATGGTATCCACCACCCGACCTCTACTGCATATCATCCACAGAGCAAGGGACCCGTAGAGCACTCTCACCAAACGCTAAAAACAGTCTTGAGGAAGTTAGGGAGAGGAGAACTTGCCTTATACCTTGTTCACCCTCGGCCAGGCTGGCTCAGAAACCACAGTGTACAGCCCTTTTGAGTTGCTGTACACCCACTTTTTGTGTGCGCCCCTAGACATACTCCATGAAGCTTGGGAGGACCTCGCATTGCCTTCCTGGGTGGAAGAGCTGCCAGATATACAGGCTAAGTTACGAGCTGCCTAGAAAATTGCCAAGGCTTCTGAGGCAAAGGTTTAAGGTAACACTAAAGGTCAAGTGGATCCTGAAATCCAAGATCAAAGTTTTGAAGTGGGAGACCAAGTTCTGGTCCTCCGCCCAGGAAAGCAAAGACCATGGAGTTTAAAATATACGGGCCCCAACTAGATTCTAGGAAAGAAGGGTAAATTAATTACCTAGTGGAATGCGGCATATGAAGGGCAAAGGGGCTCCATATTAACTTACTTAAGCAAGAGATGAATTATGGTATCAAATGAGGATCTCTGGAGTGGATGAGAATTATGTGAGGGGAATGCAGGATATGTATGGAAATATTCAAACAGCAGTAAGCTATGTTGTATGCATCACGGAATGGTTTGATGATGAGGTGGGATTGTATAAGCAGTCGGCTTTAGGCCCTTTCCCGTCTGTAGTTACCATGAACAGATTGACCGACGACATTAGGAAAAAGTTTCCATATTCTATGCTATTTGCAGAAGAAATAGCGAACTGTGGACAGAGTAATGAGGAGGTTGAAACAAATCTGGTAATATAGAGGACTGCACCAGAGAAGAGTGTTATGAAAACTAGCCGAAGTAAGAGAAAATATATATGTAAATGAGGAGGATGGAAGAAATGTAGTAGGGTTGAGAGGTGTTGAACGGAAAAAGGTATATGAATTCAAATATTTAGGATCAACTATACAGTAATGGTTGTTGTTGAGGAGGTGAGGAGGAGAATTCAAGCTGGTTGGAATACCTGGAAAAGAGCACCTGGTGTGGTATGCGACAAAAGGATATCAGCAAGTCTGAAAGGGAAGGCCTATAAGATGGTTGTAAAACCAGCTATGTATGGTTTAGAGACCTTACCTTTAATTAGAGGCAAAGCACATGTCAATCAGTTTAGAATGAAAATGCTAGCAGAGGAAGACTAAGGTGGTTCAGGCATGTGGAGAGAATGGAGAAGGGTGCTAAGAATGGAGCTATCAGGTAGAAGATGAGGGCTTATGAGGAATTTATGGAATCACTGAGAAAAGATATAAGGGTTGCTAGGGTGCATGCATCCAATAGAAGTAGATGTAGATAGAAAATCTGCTGTAGCGATCCCTGAATGGGAGAAACCGAATGAAAAGAAGCGTTTGACCTTTGATCCAATCAAGAATTTCGAATTAACGGAAACGTTAATAGTTTAATCATAAGAACGAAAATATAAATGAAGATTCGTCTAATATATATACTTCTGAAAAAAAATTGACAAGTAGTTTATAGTGTTTTACTGACTTAGTTCCATGGCTTCGTCTACAATTTCTAGAGTGGTTGAAAGAGTCTAGTACGATATGTTCTCAAACAATGTTCATTTATTTGAAATGCTTAGATATATAATCATGAATAGCAATGGAAATCTTTTTGTTTTATACTTTTGCTAAGCAACTCATTTCAATAAACACTTTCAGACCATCCTTACCTTTTGATGGTTTCATTAGAAGTAATCACTGTGATGCAAAAAGACGGATACCGGACTTGGCACAAACGATCTTACCCGGAAAAAAAATTAAAGAAAATTAATCTTAGGTAAGAGAGAGAGAGAGAGAGAGAGAGAGAGAGAGAGAGAGAGAGAGAGAGAGAGAGAGTGTGCGTAATTAACTGGCCAACTCCTATGTATCAAACGGAAACCTGAGCTTCAGTGGACTAAACAGTTGGGAGAATATAAACATGGAAAATATTACCCAAAGAGAAGAAAATCAGATACGATATTAAGCAAAAAAGAGGACCAGAGTAAACCCATGTGCAATGTCAGAATTTCTTATGGGGAAAATCCCAATCTGTCAGATTAAAACAATGAAGTAAACTTCAGTCAAAATTCTCATAAAAAGCAAAAGGAATCAAAGAATATTGAAGGTTTGTTGAGGAAATCCGATCCAATTTATTTTAACAAGATCGACATACTCTTCATTTTGATAGATGTTATTATTACAGTATAACTCAGAATTCCGTTCACAGAAGGAAATTTCCGAGCAAAACTTTTTACGATGGTCGTAAAGGGAATGGTTGGAAAAAAAGTCATCGAAAATTTCTTTCTTACCCCAATGAAATTCGGCCGTATTTTCCAGAATGCATTTCAGCGAATCGGATATTTCCGGTCAGACTCAAAATCAAAAGACTATTTCTCACTTTTCATAAAACCTTGAGGGTGGTTTCTGGTCACCAAAAACTTAAGGAGAGAACTTCCCAAACATTTCATTCTGACTTTCATTAGAGTTGGTTAGCCTTGAGTATGACAAGACTCGCTCTCTATCTTTCGTACGCACTCTGTTTCTTGCTCCCTCTTTGGTTATTATATCTTTAATTCTATCGCTTTGGCTAGTTTCTCTCTCTCTCTCTCTCTCTCTCTCTCTCTCTCTCTCTCTCTCTCTCTCTCTCTCTCTCTCTCTCTCTCTCTCTCTCTTTTGGTTATTTACTTTGCTTAAATTATGTTACAGCAAACTTTTACTCCCAAGAAGTTTAGCGCTTAACTTTATTAGTCACTTTTTCTGTTCATCTATTTTTTTTTTTCATTACTTTAGATATATAAATGCACCACCGATTTAATTTTACATAAAAAAGAGAAATATGCCTAAGAAAATTTACATAATTATGAGAGGCAAATACACTTAGTACGCTTTATTGGAACTACGTCGTTTTCAGGGTAACCTATCTACAGTAAGTCATTCACAGAAATCCTTATTAGAAGTCATAAGATCAAAGTGATTTAAAGACTGCGTAGAAACCTTATGAGCAGAGGAGTCTGGTCTATCCATGTCTTTCCTGGTGTATTTCACAAACTTCCATTCCTTACTTCGGTCTTAGCAAAGGTATATACTAAGTATCTGGAATATCTTTCTAGAAGATGACACATTCAGAATGGAGTAATCTTTTGGGGAATAATAGTTGATATCGAGCGAAATGATTATTAGATTCAATAATGATAATTAATATAGTTTTTAAAACTTTTCCAGTCTCTACTTCTCACCTAACGAATGCTAATTATAACTACAAACACACACACATAAATCCTTTTGGATGCTGGACGATATCGTAAAAACCAAAGTTTTAGAACGTCCAAGTCATATATTTTATCAAGTTTCCCTTTTTTTAAGAACATGTGCGTGCGTGTGTGTGTTAAAACTGTAGAAATATTCCCTCACTCTCAAACAGAAATTGAAAATCATCAATAATTCTACCATGTTTTAAAATGGTCGATGTATTTGAATTACAATATACAGATATAATATCTTACTTCACTTAGTATGAGACTTCAACAATCACAATGAGCTTCGATAATTTCGGCTGCAGATATTTTCCGTCAGTTCTATTTAAAATTGAGAAAAATAATGTTGTAAAAACATTAATTTGCTTAAATAGATGCAAGGAGTTATCCAGTTGTGACATTAGGAGAAGACTAGGAGTGGATAAAATTTTGGACTTAACAGAAAAAGGACAATTTCGGTGGTTTGGACATGTCTAAAGAATGGAAGAAGAATGATATCCAAGGAAATTCTTGGAATGGAGACTCCACGGTAGAAGTCCAGCTGGTAGGCCGAAGATAAGGCGGATGGAAAAGTGAGAGAGGAGTGAGAAGGAAATGTGTGAATTCAATAGAGATTGAAGGAGAGGCTATGTGAAGAATATCAAAAATGGAGACAGTTCCTGAAGCAGGACGATTGACAGGTTTGATAAGACTACATGCCGTCTGGTGAGAAAGAAAGATGCAGGAATAATAAGAGCTATAAATTC
>NC_090730.1:30362328-30370431 GCF_036898095.1 Palaemon carinicauda
AAATCAACCCATCTTCACTATCGTAGCTAATTGGTAGTTTGTTACATGGCATTCAATTAATGATAAATTTTGCAGATTTCTACGTGTTTTTCATATTCAAATAAGCCATATATATTTTTGATACATTATTTTCTGGATTCTCTGAAGGACCTCGGGATCAGAGCCCCAGGCGAAATCACACAAAGACAAGAGCTTGGCTCCGGCCGGGAATCGAACCCTGGTCGGCAAGCTTGTATAGACAGTGACTAAGCCACTTGGCCACGAAGAAAGATAAAAGTCAATGACAATTCTTCTGTACTTATACCTGTCGAATTCAGGTATTTTGTATTTAGAATTGAAATCAACCCATCTTCACCATTGTAGCTTATTGGAAGTTTGTTACTTGGCTTTCAATTAGTTATAAATTTTGTACAGTTTTACGTGTTTTTCATATTCAAATAAGCCATATATATTTTTGATACATTAATGTCTGGATTCTCTTAACGACCTCGGGATCAGAGCCCCAGGCGAAATCACACAAAGACAAGAGCTTGGCTCCGGCCGGGAATCGAACCCTGGTCGGCAAGCTTGTATAGACAGTGACTAAGCTACTTGGCCACGAAGAAAGATAAAAGTCAATGACAATTCTTCTGTACTTATACCTGTCGAATTAAGGTATTTTGTACTTAGAATTGAAATCAACCCATCTTCACCATCGTAGCTAATTGGTAGTTTGTTACTTGGCTTTCAATTAATGATAAATTTTGCACATTTTTACGTGTTTTTCAAATTCAAATAAGCCATTTATATATTTTTGATACATTAATGTCTGGATTCTCTTAACGACCTCGGGATCAGAGCCCCAGGCGAAATCACACAAAAACAAGAGCTTGGCTCCGGCCGGGAATCGAACCCTGATCGGCAGGCTTGTATAGACAGTGACTAAGCCACCTGGCCACGAAGAAAGATAAAAGTCATTGACAATTCTTCTGTACTTATACCTGTCGAATTCAGGTATTTTGTACTTGGAATTGAAATCAACCCATCTTCACCATCGTAGCTAATTGGTAGTTTGTTACTTGACTTTCAATTAATGATAAATTTTGCACATTTTTACGTGTTTTTCATATTCAAATAAGCCATATATATTTTTGATACATTAATGTCTGGATTCTCTTAACGACCTCGGGATCAGAGCCCCAGGCAAAATCACACAAAGACAAGAGCTTGGCTCCGGCCGGGAATCGAACCCTGGTCGGCAAGCTTGTATAGACAGTGACTAAGCCACTTGGCCACGAAGAAAGATAAAAGTCAATGACAATTCTTCTGTACTTATACCTGTCGAATTCAGGTATTTTGTACTTAGAATTGAAATCAACCCATCTTCACCATCGTAGCTAATTGGTAGTTTGTTACATGGCTTTCAATTAATGATAAATTTTGCACATTTTTACGTGAGATGTTTACTCTCCAATAGTCGTTTCGTTTTCACTCAAGGCGGAGGTAAACATAATAAGATCGATTTAAGGACAAAGAAATTATATAAAAAAAAAAAAGTGACATTAGCAATGTTGCACAGACTGATGAAATTTAAACTAAAACTAAAATTAAGTTTGAATGGAACGACGATGTAAGATAACACCTGAATCTCTTGATCCCTAATTAAAATGCAGGTTTGTCCTTACCTAATGAGAGGGATTCACTAACTCATTGAATATCCTTTAACCGGTTCGCCTCTCTATCTAGACTTCAGATTTTTTTTTTTTTATTATTATTAAGGCTAGCTCATTATACCAAAAGCTATGAAATTAGACACTTGATGCTTCCGTTTAAATAACTTTCATTAAATCTTGATCAATTGTCTTTCATTAAATACTTAGAAGACCTAAAAAAATAATAATTTACTGATAATCCTCATTTGATAGTTATTGGGTAAAACATATTTGGCAAAACCAAGTTTTTGTCAGTCGTATAGCGGATAACAACTTAAGTGGAACTGCCATAATTGTAAGAGAGAGAGAGAGAGAGAGAGAGAGAGAGAGAGAGAGAGAGAGAGAGAGAGAGAGAGAGAGAGAGAGAGAGAGAGAGAGCGTGTTAGTGTTATCGGAATATTACTCATTACAGAAGTATCAATACAGATACAAGGCCCAGAGAATTATATCAGCAAGAAAGCAATTTTAATATATAGCCAACACTTTTTCTTTTTTTAAGACAAGGGTAAATTCTGATTTCTATATATTATTCTATGACCAAAAACACCTTTTTTCCCCAAAGTCTTAGACCCATCTGCTGATAAAACTAACCTTTTACTATCGTGCATCTGGTTTCTTAATTATCATATAACGAGTGAATCATTTCCTTTGATTTTGCCCCACCACGTCACTTTACCGCATCACAAGTCGAGAAGACGGAGGAAGAAATAACAGACTTCAGAATGAATTTAATGACCTTAAGGCTTAAACCCTTAGTCTCTACGTCCTTCAAGCAATTCCCCTGTCTTTCAGTCCGTCGTAAACGCGAGGTACGTCAGTCATGCATTGGGGGGGAATTTACCATTTCTCAGATTTTCTTGCAATTTCTCTTCGTGGTAAATCCCTGCCATGCACACTCCTTAAGTTTTCACATTACCTTTTCTCAATGCTTATATTGTTTACGTGTCCAACAAAATTTTTACACCGATATCCAATTTTTTTTTTTTTTTTTTTTTTTTGTAATATTTCATTACATAAAATTAGAAACTATCCCTCTTTATTAAAGCAAGCTATTGAGACGTGTAACAATACTATTGGTATTATAGAAAGTAATTTAATCTTGATTGTTTTTTCTTTTTCGGTTCCGTCTTAATATTATTTTCTTCTTCCTTGCTGTCTTCCTGATTATTTCTAACTCCTTTAATCATACAGTAAATCCTGAATATGATACCGAACGAATATCATAAAATATGATGAGCCACTGAACGGCTAATGAGTTTCCAATGGGAACCTATGCAAGGCGTCATATAGACTTCCGATACAAAAATAAGCTTATCACAGGAAAAGCCGCTCCCAGATCAGAAGAGATTATCTTCGATGAAGTGAAAGGCGCTGTAATAATTCATAAACGTCCTATAAGTTTTTGCACAGCTTCCGATCCAATAATGCCCTGGATGTTTATAATTTTCGTTGTTTCGACACTACTGATTTAGTTATGCAAAGTTAATTTCATATTTAACGACACAGAAGACCAGTTGTAGTATGGGTTGTTGATTGTAAATATTATAATCATCTTAAGACTATTATTTAATACGTTATATGAAAAAAATAATTTTTTTCCTTGTAGGTCATTTCTCACTTTCACATTCATGAAATGTATATATATATATATATATATATATATATATATATATATATATATATATATATATATATATATATATATATATATATATATATATATATATATATATATATATATATAATTAATATTATTATTATTATTATTAGTAATAATAATAATAATAATAATAATATTAATTATAAATATATATATATATATATATATATATATATATATATATATATATATATATATATATATATATATATATATATATATATATATATATATATATATATACATTTTATGTATGTGAAAGTGAGAAATGAACCACAAGGTAAAAAATTATTTTTTTCATATAACGTATTTTTTTCTTTATGAAGACATTTTGTCAAACCCGAAGCAAATTTCTTAAAATCCCATTACTTTTTGCACAACCCAAGGATCTCAAAACTCGAGTTCTCTATTCCTTTCAAGTAATTTTGTGCTTGTCTTTGTATTCATAACTTGACGTCCCCTAACTGGACGATGATATAATAAACTTAATAACGTCATCTCAGAGAATGTGTTTCCAGATGAAGTAATTTTAAGAGAAGTCTATGAAACGCATCCAGACGAGGCGAGAGAAGCAAACTGAAATAAGGCCACTTCCTTATTCGGCTTATGAAATTCTTATTATAATTTTTTTTCAAGATATGATTTTTGGGTAAAAGTTTAGGGATATGTGGCTATTCTTTATTAATTATATATTTCTCTCCTAGGTTATGACTCAATAGCTTCGAAAGAAGAGCATAGAAATTTTAAGTTCCATAGGTCCATAACTGAGACAAACATCTCAAAGAGCGACCTAAAAACTTCTGTCATTTATTTACGATTAGAGATTATAATATAGAATTGTATGATTGTTTTCATTACTTAGGAAAACGTCACTGAATGAGATAATTACATATATTTTGTGTACATTGGCTATGAGATGTTGAAATGTCAAAAGGAGAAGGAAGAGATAAAACCTGTCAGGATGTATCAACATCAGTTCTGTGTTTTCCATACACTAATACAAATATTGGAAGTTATCAGAATGTGTTATCAATAATAAAATTACATAAGATTTTATCTGTTTTCTTTTATACATTAATATCTGTCAAAATGTAGTTTTAAATGTAATATGTTTAATCTTAATTAATCATATTTAAATTTACAAAGTTATGCAAATAAGTTTGACATATTGTTTTTAAATTTTGCATTTCCTTTAGGAATTTGAATTGCTAGACAAATATAACGCAGGCATAGATTTCTATTACGAGGCTATCTTTTCCAGACAATTAACGGAACATAAACCATATTTGTATATATTTTCTCTTTTGAAGGCTCATTTCCTTCAAAGCTATTTTGGCATAGTGTACGTTTTTCATGAAACTACAGAAAATCTACATATTGGATAATTACTCGGACGCAACACTACCTTTCTTTTAAAACGAATTTAGCTTAAACGTCTGTTGTGTCCGTCTTTACCTGTATGGAATCAATTGAAATAATTGAAAAACAGGAAAATCTAATATTACTATTTCATATTTTGTCTTTTATGAAGAATAAACTCTTAGTACAAATAAGCCCTTTTTTATGAAATAACTTAGTTATCTTGGTCTTAACCCTTTTAGGAGAGAAAAATACTTGAGAAAACCGGCCAAGCTTGTGTAGATTTCTGCAGAAGCCATCTTTTAAAATTACTTGCCTTCCAGGACTCTATATTTTCCGAAGAAAGAAAAATACTTGATGAAGCCGAGGCATGTCAAGAGCTTGCCTTAGAAAGGGAACGATAAATGAACCAACCAGGAGACAATAACAAACTGTGGTCTTACCCTTTCTTTTCTAACGCTTATCAAAGATTTTTTGTAGAGAGAGAGAGAGAGAGAGAGAGAGAGAGAGAGAGAGAGAGAGAGAGAGAGAGATGATTAGCAGTTAAGGGAAGATAATGTCATAAATTCAAGATCTTCTGTATCAAAAATGATGTTATTTATTGATGAAAAATAAGGTACTTCAAGTAAATCCAACTCCTTTTGCATTAATAAATAACCTTATTTCCCTGCATGTGGTCGGCGGGGTTAAGTCTGAGTAATCGATAAAAACTGTTTGATAATGATTTAGTATCAATTGCAGGATTTTTTATAACAAAATATGAAACGTGTTATTATTATTATTATTATTATTATTATTATTATTATTATTATTATTATTATTATTATTATTATCCTAGTTGGAAACGCAGGATGCTATAAGTCCGAGGGCTCCAACAAGGAAAATTGCCCAGTGAGGAAAGGAAATACGAAAGCTACAAGAAAAGTAATTAACAATTGTATTAAAATGTTTTAAGAACAGTAACAACCTTAAAATAATTTTTCATATATAAACTATGAAAACTAAAAAAAAAAAAAAAAAAAAAAAAAAAAAAGAGGAAGAGAAGTAAAATAGAGCAGTGTGCCTGAGTGTACTATCAAGCAAGAGAACTCTACCCCAAGACAGTGAATGACCATTATCCTGCAGAAGGAAATTACATTAAGGGAAACATTAAAAATACATTATTATTGTTATCATTATTATCCTCACTTTCTAAGCTACAACCCTAATTCGAAAAGCATTAAGTTATAAGATCAAGGGCTTCAAGAGGGATAATGACCCATTGAGGAAAGGAAACAAAATAGTGTGCCCTTGTGTACCCTTAAGCAAGAGAACTCTAATAGTGTTTAATGTTAACTTGATAAATAATTACAACTTAATCTCACAATATTAACAAAAATCTTTCATAATATCACACATGTAGAATATCATCCCAAGTTTTGTATATAATTTAAATCGAATAGGGAATTATTTGACGAAGCAGAAATGGAAGTGAATTACATGACTGGACATTATTGACGGTGGCCAAAATCCATAAATCAAACAGTGGGAATCAGTTTCAGTTAACTGAAAAGAGTGATGACCTTCACTTCCTGTGAGATGTCGAGGAGAAGCTACCCAAACAGGAAACGATCTACATTGATTTAGAGTTTTCTGGCATCCTGACATCGAAGATCATTAACGCCGATATCGTTTATTATAAAAAAAAAATAATAAAATTATATTCAATTTAAAACTATAAAAGCAAAGATGTCCTTATAGAGTTAAATAGCTTTCTGTATATGTGCACTTGGCTCCGATATGAACATTTAACTTCCTTTCACCCTTAATATTGTAGTCACTCAAATAAGTTAGTGGATGTCTGGGTGTTTTAGGGAGATTTCCATTTCACCCCTTTCTGGACGACAGGTGTCTCTTAGCAGGAAACCAGTCAAACAGGATAGTTGAATTTTTGACTGGTTTTGCGCTTCCAGACACCTGTCATCCAGAGAGATGTGAAGTGGAAATCTCTCAAACGCCAGGATATCTACCAACTTTTATGAGTGACTGTACCTCACAGCAGACGGTAATTAAATAATAGTCTTAAGAGGATTATAATATTTACAATCAACAACCCATACTACAACTGGTCTTCTGTGTCGTTAAATATGAAATTAACTTTGCATAACTAAATCAGTAGTGTCGAAACAACGAAAATTATAAACATCCAGGGCATTATTGGATCGGAAGCTGTGAAAAAACTTATAGGATGAGTATGAATTATTACAGCGTCTTTCACTTCATCGAAGATAATCTCTTCTGATCTGGGAGCGGCTTTTCCTGAGATAAGCTTATTTTTGTATCGGAAGTCTATGTGGCGCCTTGCATAGGTTCCCATTGGGAACTCTTTAGCCGTTCAGAGGCTCATCATATTTTATGATATCCGTTCCGTATCATATTTAGGATTTACTGTATGATTAAAGGAGTTAGAAATAATTATTGAAGACGGTGAGGAAAAGAAAATAATATTAATTAAGTCGAAACCGAAAAAGAAAAATAATCAAAATTAAATTACTTTCTATAATACCAAGAGTATTATTACAAGTCTTAATAGCTTAAATAAAGAGGGATAGTTCCTATTTTATGTAATGAAAAAAAAAAAAAAAAATTTGATATCGGTGGAAAAAATGTTAGACACGTAAACAATATAAGCATTGAGGAAAAGTTAATAGGAAAGCTTAATGAGTGTGCATGGAAGGGATTTGCCACAAAGAGAAAATGCAAGAAAATCTGAGAAATGGTAAATTCACCCCCAATGCATGGCTGACGTACCTCTCGTTACGACGGACTGAAAGACAGGGGAATTGCTTGAAGGACGTAGAGACTAAGGGTTTAAGTCTTAAAGTCATTAGATTCATTCTGAAGTCTGTTATTTCTTCCTCCGTCTTTTCGACTTGTGATGTGCTAAAGTGACGCGGTGGGCAAAATCAAAGAAACGATTCACTCCTTTTATGATAATTAAGAAACCAGGTGCACGATAATGAAGGGTTTAGTTTTATCAGCAGATGGGTCTCGGACTTGGGGAAAAAAGGTGTTTTTAGTCATAAAATAATATATAGAAATCAGTGTTTACCCTTATCTTAAAAAAAAAAAAAAAAAAACAGTGTTGGCTAAATATTAAAATTGCTTTCTTACTGATATAATTCTCTGGGCCTTATATCTCTATTGATACTTCTGTAATGAGTAATATTCCGATAACACTAACACGCACTCTCTCTCTCTCTCTCTCTTCTCTCTCTCCTCTCTCTCTCTCTCTCTCTCTCTCTCTCTCTCTCTCTCTCTCTCTCTCTCTCTTTCTTACAATTCTGGCAGTTCCAGTTAAGTTGTTATTCGCTATACGACTGACAAAAACTGGGGTTTGGCAAATATGCTTTA
>NC_090730.1:30370931-30380931 GCF_036898095.1 Palaemon carinicauda
AAGTCTATATGACGCCTTGCATAGGTTCCCATCGGGAACTCTTTAGCCGTTCAGTGGCTCATCATATTTTATGATATTCGTTCGGTATCATATTTAGGATTTACTTTATGATTAAAGGAGTTAGAAATAACTAGGAAGACACTAAGGAAGAAGAAAATAGTATCAATTAAGACGAAACCGAAAAAGAAAAAACAATCAAGATTAAATTACTTTCTATAATACCAATAGTATTATTACACGTCTCAATAGCTTAAATAAAGAGGGATAGTTTCTAATTTTATGTAATGAAATATTAAAAAAAAAAAAAAAGGATTGGATATCGGTGTAAAAATGTTGTTAGACACGTAAACAATATAAGCATTGGGGAAAAGTTAATGTGAAAACTTAAGGAGTACGCATGGCAGGGATTTGCCACGAAGAGAAATTGTAAGAAGATCTGAGAAATGGTAAATTCACCCCCAATGCATGATTGACGTACCTCGCGTTTACGACGGACTGAAAGACAGGGAAATTGCTTGAAGGACGTCGAGACTAAGGGTTTAAGTCTTAAAGTCATTAGATTCATTCTGAAGTCTGTTATTTCTTCCTCCGTCTTGTCGACTTGTGATGTGCTAAAGTGACGTGGTGGGGCGAAATCAAAGGAAATGATTCACTCGTTTTATGATAATTAAGAAACCAGATGCACCATAATAAAGGGTTAAGTTTTATCAGCAGATGGGTCTCGGACTTGGGAAAAAAAAGGTGTTTTTGGTCATAAAATAATGTATAGAAATCAATATTTACCCTTATCTTAAAAAAAAAAAAAAAAAAAAAAAAAAAACAGTGCTAGCTAAATATTAAAATTGCTTTCTTTCTGATATAATTTTCTGGGCCTTGTATCTGTATTGATACTTCTGTAATGAGTAATATTCCGAAAACACAAACACGCTCTCTCTCCTCTCTCTCTCTCTCTCTCTCTCTCTCTCTCTCTCTCTCTCTCTCTCTCTCTCTCTCTCTCTTTCTCCCTCTCTCTCTCTCTCTCTTACAATTCTGGCAGTTCCACTTAAGTTATTATTCGCTATACGACTAACAAAAACTTGGGTTTGCCAAATATGCTTTACCCAATAACTATAAAAAAAGGGATTATCAGTAAATTATTAATTTTTTAGGTCTTTTAAGTATTTAATGAAAGACAATTGATCAAGATTTAATGAAACTTATTTAAACGGAGGCATCGAGAGTCTAATTTCATAGCTTTTGGTATAGTGAGCTAGCCTTTAATAATAAAAAGACAAAAGACAAATCTTATGTCTAGATAGAGAGGCGAACCGGTTAAAGGATATTCAATGAGTTACTGAATCCCTCTCATTAGGTAAGGACAAACCTGTATTTTAATTAGGGATCAAGAGATTCGGGTGTTATCTTACATCGTCGTTCCATTCAAACTTAAATTCTGTATTTACCTGAAGGTATATCATCGTCCTTTTCTTATTTTAGTTTAAATTTCATCAGTTTGTGCAACATTGCTAATGTCACTTTTTTTTTTTGATAATTTCTTTTTCTTTAATTCGATCTTATTTTGTTTACCTCCGCCTTGGGTGAAAGCGAAATGACTATTGGAGAGTTAACATCTCTTCTTTGTAATGTCTCTCATTACCCTTTATTCTATCAGCATTTTTTTTTATTTATATAAGTTCTGAATATAGTTATTTCTATTTACTTATATCACAAGCCTATTTGCAATCCTCTTGTTATATATTATGCGTCAAATATGTTATCAGAATGGGTCAAATGTTTACTTCACTGTTCAATTGTTCAAAATGTGACTGCTATTGTTAGCCGTTATATTTCCCTCAGTTTTATATTAGTTAAGGCAGAAATTCTCACAAGTAAACCGACTTTATTTTATCAAGGTTTACATTTTCGTGAAAAGTGGGATATGATAAACGAAGAAGTATGATTATATTTCATTATGCTCCATTGTCTGTTAAACCAACATATTAATAGCGTATTATGTCGATCAATGACGTTCACCTTCATATGATTGTTCCATGGAAAAAAAAAATGAGAACCTATCAGAGGAATGATGTGGCCGAAAGTAATTTATTCTTATTAACTGTATTTCACCTAATTGTCTAAACACTGCATTTGAAAAGGTATGTGAATATTTTTTTTTATATTTCTATAAGGAAAAAAAATGGTGAAAAGAAGCTTAACAGCCACTTAAAGAAGGACGAGGCTTGGAGGGTATGCCGGTGAGCCAAGCGTAATGGTGGTTTAATGGTGATCTAATACTTTGGTTTTCATCTGGAAAGTCGAGTCTACGAACGAAGAGAGAGAGAGAGAGAGAGAGAGAGAGAGAGAGAGAGAGAGAGAGAGAGATGCTTTCATAGGGTGTGAAAAAAAGAGAGAGGAGCAAGGTGAGGGCTACACATTGTCAGGGCTGTGGCTGAAATTCTGAATGAGAGAGAGAGAGAGAGAGAGAGAGAGAGAGAGAGAGAGATGCTTATATATTGTGTGAGAGAGATAGAGAGAGGAGAAAGGTGAGGGTTACTCAGTGTCAGAGCTGTAACTGAAATTTTGAGAGAGAGAGAGAGAGAGAGAGAGAGAGAGAGAGAGAGAGATGCTTATATATTGTGTGAGAGAGATAGAGAGAGGAGGAAGGTGAGGGTTACTCAGTGTCAGAGCTGTAACTGAAATTTTGAGAGAGAGAGAGAGAGAGAGAGAGAGAGAGAGAGAGAGAGAGAGGTTATGCTTACATAGTGTCAGTGTTACGTGACTGAAATTCTGAGAGAGAGAGAGAGAGAGAGAGAGAGAGAGAGAGCAATGTGATGCTTACAGTATCAGTGTTATTTGAGTAAAATTCTGAAAGAGAGAGAGAGAGAGAGAGAGAGAGAGAGAGAGAGAGAGAGCAATATGATGCTTACATTATGTGTTATTTGACTAAAATTCTGAAAGAGAGAGAGAGAGAGAGAGAGAGAGAGAGAGAGAGCGCAAGGTGATGCTTACATAGGGTCGGTGTTATGTGACTGAAATTCTGAATGAGAGAGAGAGAGAGAGAGAGAGAGAGAGAGAGAGGTGATGCTTACATAGTGTCAGTGTTATGTGACTTAAGAGAGAGAGAGAGAGAGAGAGAGAGAGAGAGAGCGCAAGGTTATACTTACATAGTGTCAGTCTTATATGACTGAAATTCTGAATAATGAGAGAGAGAGAGAGAGAGAGAGAGAGAGAGAGAGAGAGAGAGCAATGTGATGCTTACAGTGTCAGTGTTATGTAACTGAAATTCTAAATGAGAGAGAGAGAGAGAGAGAGAGAGAGAGAGAGAGAGTGCAAGGTGATGCTTACATAGTGTCAGTGTTATGTGACTGAAATTCTGAATGAGAGAGAGAGAGAGAGAGAGAGAGAGAGAGAGAGAGAAAGGTTATGCTTACATAGTGTCAGTCTTATGTGACTGAAATTCTGAATTAGAGAGAGAGAGAGAGAGAGAGAGAGAGAGAGAGAGAGTCAAAGTCAAAGTCAAAAACCTTTATTCCATCATAAAATGGTTATTCTGTTACATAACAATATTTAAATTATTTACATAAAATTCACAATAATTGGATTGTAAAAATCTAGGATATATATACATTCAAGTAAAATTTAAAAAACATTGCTTAAGTTTCTTTTTGAATAAATCAGAACTAACATTTATACCTTTTCTTATTTCCAGAGGTAGTTTGTTCCAGCAAGCTGGGCCCCTTATTGACATTGAGCGTGAACCCAAATCCGTTCGATAGCTGTCTACATATAGATTTTCATTCTGTCTGGTTAATGCATTCCTACAATTACCAACTGTAGGAAATGTGTATAGCCAGTTGGGATATTCTTTTCTCAAACTTTTAAAAACAAAAACACAAACATCGTACATGCAATTTTCTTTTAAATTTATCCACTTTAATTGCTGGAGGGTTGGGGGTGATGTGATCGTGTTTTTTCACCCCAATAACGGCTACTCTACCTGTAAAGTTTTGGATTTTTTGAGCTTTTTCCATGTGCATATCATTAGTTGACCCCCATATCTTAATACAGTAGTTTATTACACTCAATACCAGACTTTCTACTATCAAAGCTCGAGTAGTATCATCAAAGTAATCTTTTACTCTACTAAGATACATTAGAATGCCACTAACTTTTCTACTCAGCTCGTCAATATGAGTACTGAATGTCATGTACCTGTCCATGTGTAGACCTAGATTTTTTACATGTTGACTTTTATCTTTACTTCATCACCGTCGCATTTTATTATAATGTCATCTGGAATTTTGCTAATATACTGTGAGCTACCCACAAACATGCACTGTGTTTTAGTGTCATTTAATAATAGCCCCTTTTCTTAGAAAATATTTTTTAATTTTGAGCAATATTAGTTCAGCCCTCTTAATCAAGCCATCTAAATTTTCTATTTGATCAGCCAAAAGAACTTGTGTGTCATCAGCATATTGAATTAGCAGGCAGTTTTTTATGTATTTAATCATGTCATTAACGTGGGACTCCAAATTCAACCTTTTCAATGCAAGAATTTACGTCTCCTAATCTAACTACCTGACTTCTATCCCTCAAATAATCGTGAAACCAGAACGTATCAATGTAATGTTCCTTAAGAGATATACACAATTCATAATGGTTGACACTATCAAATGCCTTTGATAGGTCGCATAAAATTAATATGGAAACTTTTCTTCTATCATTATTTTTATAAATTTCATCTGTTAATTTCATCAAAGCTGTTTCTGTTGATAAACCTTTACGGAATCCATGCCGAGTGTTAGAAATCAAATTATTTTTTTCTAGATGTACCATTAACTGATTGCATACAATCTTTTCTATTACTTTCGATATTACTGGAAGGATAGAAACTGGTCTATAATTACCAGGGTCGTCCTTGTCTCCTTTCTTGTGAAGAGGGTCTACGAGGGGTTGTTTCCAAATAGAAGGATATTTTCCAGTTACAATCGATGTATTTATGATAACCGTGATATAATATGCAATAACTGTAAGGGAATCTTTTAGAAAACTAGTAGGAATACCATCCGTTCCGTAAGCATTGCTATTATTCAAACTCTTCACTGTCAATATTATTTTTTCTACTATAACTGGTTGCGGTCTAAACAATCTTATATTATTGCCAAAATTATTTTGATTGTTTCTAATTTCTTCATTTTGGTACTTTTGTAGAATTTCCTGCGTTTTATCATAAGTTATTTTTCCTACATTAGAAAAGTATTGGTTAAATTGATCTGCTCTAGCTTTTGGGTTGTCGTATTCAATCTTTTTATTTGTTTTAGTAGATACAATATTATTCATAATTTTCCATGTTTCTCTGCGAGATTTACTGTTCTTGATCTTGTCTTTGTTATAACAAGCTTTGGCAGTACGCATCTTAGAATTGATGAGTTTTTTTCATTTCCTTATACGAATTGTTCAGATTTTTATCATGTCTATTCTGTTTAAGCCTTTCTTGCATTTTGTCCTTTTCAATCATACTGTTTTTGAGATCATTGTCTATCCAAGGTGCACTGGGTCTCCTTATTTCTTTCGTGGTTATTGGGGCACCTTTATCTAAGGCACTATTATATACTTTATTGAAAATTCCTGTTTGAATATCTGTGTCATCAGTATGCATGATTGTATCTAAAATTATTTTCTGGTCTAGCAATGTATTGCACAAAAAATCTGCAGAATAATATTTTAAACACCTAGAGGTTACCGTGACTGGTTTACGCTTTCGCTTCTTAATATCTATGATAAATGAAATATGTTCATGGTCAGCTACAATGCTTGGATTTACTTCGATTTTAATGACACTTTCCTGCCTGTTTGTTATTAACACGTCTAGTAGTGTGGATGAGATGGGGCTAACTCTAGTAGGTTTATTAATCATTTGATTTAATTTGGTGACTCTTAAAATATTATGCATCTTTGCTGTACCTAACATCAAATCATCATTTAGATCACCTATTACATAAATTGATTTATTCTTTAGAGAAACCATTCTCAGGCATTCCGAAATATAGTTAAAAGTATCATTTGAAGCATGCGGATGTCTATACAAGCAACCAATGATAATAGAAGGTAGCTTACGAGATTGTACAGAGAGCCAAACCTCTTCTACCCCTTCTACTCTTTGAACATTAAGATTACAAATATTAACAAAAAGATTATTTTTTACATAAATACAACAACCTCCACCTCTTTCTTTATCACATCTATATATTGTATAATTAGGAAATTCAATGAGTGAATCGACAACATTCGGGGTTAACCAAGTCTCAGTTAAACACAATATATCAATATTTCTGTTTATGAGCATTAATTCAATTTCACATATCTTACTAAGGAGAGACTGTACATTAAAATATTCTATACACAAAAGATCGTTTTTTAGAGTCACATGATTAGCTATCCCAGTACCAATGTCCGGGACGAGCACTTCTTGTGCAATAACTGCCTCTTGATGGAAGAGGCGGAAAGTCATATTCTCACGTATCCGCTCGTGACCAGTAATTGTCATGGGAGAGATCATGGTAGTCATAAGGCTGAGCTGAGTGACCTCTATTTGTCGACTGCCTATGGGGTAGTCTCCTATTGTATTCCTCACTTCGGTATTGCGGGGGTGATCCTTGGTGTTGGGGTAGGCCTATTATCATGGGAGTGGTAGGAGTGGGTATTCCATCTAAACCCCGTCCGAAATGGCTGCTTAGGCCTACCTACATTTCTTTGTGTCAACGGTTTCTTGGCGGCTTGCAATTGTCTTCTTCTAATGTGGGGCAGGAACGGTCGAGTAATTATACCGTCAGCCCACGGATGACCTCCCATCACTGTATTCTGCTTTTCTCTGGCACCTCTGTTACAAATGATTGGCCTCGGTTAGAATGTCCAAGGTGCCGTACTTTAACTTCTTGTTGTAAGAGCCCTCGGAAAACTAACTCATCAACCACATTCTTAATAGATGCATTGCTGCTGACACCTCCAATGTATATTTGTACTGACCTTTGGGGTTGTACTACAATGTTGTCTTTCGAAATTTGTTCTTGACGTGTTTTTCTATTTTTCTTTTTGTTGACCGGTGGTGTGACACTGCGTTGGTCCGTAGGGACTGCGTCCTCCTCCTCCCTTTCTTCCTCCTGGCCTTCGCTCTCATCTTCACTTTCTTCCTGTTGTAAATAATTGTTGTCGATAGGGGGAAGTGTGGGGGAGGGTTCCTTACCAAAGGAGATTGGGGGAGAGTTTGGCGCGATTCATTAACACTATTTTCTGAATATTTTGCCATTGATTGTTCGAGCTTATAGACTCTTTCTTGAAGTAATGATACTGTTTGAAGTAGTTCTGCTATAATCAAATTATTATCATCAAAGTTATGTGCACTTTGCTCATTGAAAATTTTATCTAGTTCTTTATTTTTATGCGAATTAATTATGAACGTGCTAAGAGTTATAATATCGCTCACAATTTCATGTTTCAATTGTCGCTTCACTGGTTTTTTATTTTATAATCCGAAAACACACTACATATTTCTATTATTAGGAGATCTCTCAAGGATATTAATAAATCATGATGACATTTATCAAGCGCTTCTTTGATATCATGTGCAGAGTACTGGCATATCTTTTTCAAAGATTTAAGAAATACTTGTGGGTACACGTCTTGGTTAATTGTTTCCAAGATACTTAGGTTTTTTATTTCCTGGATAGGCTGTGACAAAGCTTCCTGGTTGTTTAATTCACTGGCAGCCATCTCTAAACAATATTTCACAGAACAAGAAAAACACGTCCGTACTCTACGAGGTCAAGAGAGAGAGAGAGAGAGAGAGAGAGAGAGAGAGAGAGAGACCAGCCGCGCAAGGTTATGCTTACATAGTGTCAGTCTTATGTGACTGAAATTCTGAATGAGAGAGAGAGAGAGAGAGAGAGAGAGAGAGAGAGAGAGAGAGAGAGAGAGAGAGAGAGAGAGAGAGAAAGCACGCAAAGTGATGCATACATAGTGTCAGTGTTATTTGACTGAAAATCTGAGAGAGAGAGAGAGAGAGAGAGAGAGAGAGAGAGAGAGAGAGAGAGAGAGAGAGAGAGAGAGAGCCTTACCTTATCTTATTCTATGTTTGGGTTCCCCTAGGTCCCTCAGTGTAAGGCACCTCCTATATCCACCAGAGAGTTGCTTATGCATCTTCCGGTTTATTTTGCATCTTCCAGTCTTGGATGGTCTGGGATGCATCTTAGGTGTTTATTGAGCTTATTCTTAAACACATCTACGCTCACTTCTGATATGTTTCTTAGAAGAGCTGGCAGCGCATTAAATAGTTGCTGCATTATCGATGCTGGTGGCTAGTGGATTAATGTCCTTTGTGCCTTCCTTAGGTTTCCTGGTATAGTTTTGGGCACTATTAATCTGCATCGGCTTGCTCCTCCTGATTTTTTTAGCTCTATGATGTTTTCAGTAATTCCTTCATTTGGTTTCCATGCTTGTATTATCATGTAGCGCTCTCTTCTCCTTTCTAGACTGTATAATTTAAAAAATTGCAGTCTTCCCCAGTATATAAGGTTTTTAACATCTATCATAGAAGTAAATGACCTTTGTACACTCTCTATTTGTGCAATATCTTTCTGGCAGTGTGGTTATCATATCACATTGCAGTACTCGAGTATACTACGTACATACGGTTTGTACAGCATAATCATGTGTTCAGCTTTTCTTGTTTTAAAGTGTCTGGATAGCATTCCCTTTTTTGTTTTACATCTAGCCAACAGTGTTGCTATTTGGTCGTTGCATAACATGTTCCTGTTTAACATTACACCAAGGTCTCTAATTGCTTCCTTGTTTGTGATTGTCTTGTTATTAGGTCCCTTGTATGCATACACCATTCCTTCTCTGTTTCCATAATTTATTGATTCGAATTTATCGGAATTAAATACCATCCCATTTATCTCCACCCATTCATATATCTTGTTTAGATCTCTTTGTAGTGAGTTCCTATCTTCATCAAAAGTAATTTCTCTACTTATTCTTGTGTCATCGGCGAAACTTCTCACTACAGAGTCTTTAACATTGCAGTCTTTGTCTGAGATAATAATAACAAACAGCAGTGCAGCTAATACCGTACCCTGTTGCACGCCAGATATTACATGAACTTCATCTGATTTCTCGTCATTTGCAACCACCATCTGTTTTCTGTTTTGTAAGAATTCTTTTTTCCAATTTCCTATCTTTCCCACAATATTTTGCTTTCTCGTTTTTTTCTTTAATATATTATGGTCTACCTTTTCAAAGGCTTTTGCAAAATCTAGATAGACCACATCTGTGTCTTTTTCATTCATCATATTTTAATGTTTTCATAGTGTGCTATCAGTTGGTTTGTGTACCTTTTCCGGGCACAAAACCGTCTTGACCTATATTATACAAATAATTTTTAACCAAATGATTCATTATTTTCTTTTTTATTATCCTTTCATACACTTTCATAATATGTGATGTTAGACTAACAGGTCTATAATTGCTTGCCTCTAGTCTTGATCCACTTTTGAAAATAGGGGTTATATATGCTAATTTGTGTTTTAACATATATCTCGTTCATATCTACACTTTGTTTTACCAGAACTTTATTGTAGCCATCAATGAAAATAATTGTAAGGGCAATATTTTTGCACGAAACATTAAACATTTATACTGGATTAAATCTTCGATTCACTTTTGTCACATTAGAAATATAACTTTTGAAAAGTTTGATTATATATTAATATATGTATTAATTGATTAATTGAATAATTCATTCAAACACTTATTAATTAATCTATTTATTTATTTATTTATAATTTATTAATCTATTCACTTATTATTATCATTAGAACGGGAATTAAGTAAACGAGTTTGATCATCATTCGAACAACATCGAACACTTGGGCACTCAGGTAGAACTATATTCGGCCCAGACAACCGGGCGCGAATTTTTTTTTTTCCCCAAACAGGAGTGCAGATTGGGGCGGGACTTCGT
>NC_090730.1:30385931-30388431 GCF_036898095.1 Palaemon carinicauda
TTGATAAAACATATGACGAACGTTCTCAAACTTTGGTTTTGACGATATCGTCCAGCACCCAAAAGGATGTGTGTGTGTTTGTAGTAATAATGTGTGTGTGTTTGTAGTTATAATTAACATTCGTTAGGTGAGAAGTAGAGACTGGAAAAGTTTTAAAAACTATATTAATTATCATTAATGAATCTAATAATCATTTCGCTCGGTATCAACTATTATTCCCCAAAAGATTACTCCATTCTGAATGTGTCATCTGCTAGAAAGATATTCCTGATACTTAGTATTTAACTTTGGTAAGAACGAAGTTAGGTATGGAAGTTTGTGAAACACAACAGGAAAGACATGGATAGACAAGACCCCTCTGCTAATAAGGTTTCTACGCAGTCTTTAAATCACTTTGATCTTATGACTTCTAATAAGGATTTCGGTGAATGACTTAAATAGGTTACCCTGAAAACGACGTAGTTCCAATAAAGCGTACTAAGTGTATTTACCTCTCATAATTATGTAAATTTTCTTAGGCAAATTTCTCTTTTTGTGTAAAATTAAATCGGTGGTGCATTTATATATCTAAAGTAATGAAAAAAAAATAGATGAACAGAAAAAGTGACTAATAAAGTTAAGCGCTAAACTTCTTGGGAGTCAAAGTTTGCTGTAACATAATTTAAACAAAGTAAATAACCAAAGAAGAGAGAGAGAGAGAGAGAGAGAGAGAGAGAGAGAGAGAGAGAGAGAGAAAAGATATAAACTAACCAAATAGAGAGAAATATAGATAAAATAGCCAAATAGAGAGCAAGAAACAGAGTGCGTACGAGAGATAGAGAGAAAGAAATAGAGAGCGAGTCTTGACATACCCGAGGCTAACCAACTCTAATGAAAGTCGAAATGAAATGTTTGGGGGAGTTCTCTCCTTAAATTTTTGGTGACCAGAAACCACCTCCAAGGTTTTATGAAAAGTGAGAAATAGTCTTTTGATTTTGAGTCTGACCGGAAATATCCGATTCGCTGAAATGCATTCTGGAAAATACGGCCGATTTTCATTGGGGTAAGAAAAAAAATTTCGATGACTTTTTTTCCAACCATTCCCCTTACGATCATCGTAAAAAGTTTCGCTCGGAAATTTCCTTCTGTGAATGGAATTCTGAGTTATGCTGTAATAATAACATCTATCAAATTGAAGAGAATGTTGATCTTGTTAAAATAAATTGGATCGGATTTCCTCAACAAACCTTCAGTATTCTTTGATTCCTTTTGCTTTTTATGAGAATTTTGACTGAAGTTTACTTCATCGTTTTAATTTGACAGATTGGGATTTTCCCCTTAAGAATTTGTGACATTGCACATGGGTTTACTCTGGTCCTCCTTTTGCTTAATATCGTATCTGATTTACTTCTTTTTGGGTATTAGCTCCATTCTTAGCACCCTTCTCCTTTTTTTCCACATGCCTGAACCACCTTAGTCTTCCTCCGCTAGCATTTTCATTTTAAACTGATTGACATGTGCATTGCCTCTAATTAAAGGTAAGGTCTCTAAACCATACATAGCTGGATTTACCACCATCTTGTAGGCCTTCCCTTTCAGACTTGCTGATATCCTTTTGTCGCATACCATACCAGGTGCTCTTACCAGGTATTCCAACCAGCTTGAATTTTCCTCCTCACCTCCTCAACAAAAACCATTACTGTATAGTTGATCCTAAATATTTAAATTCATATACCTTTTTCCGTTCTACACCTCTCAACCCTACTGCATTTCTTCCATCCTCCTCATTTACATATATATTTTCTCTTACTTCGGCTGGTTTTCATAACACTCTTCTCTGGTGCAGTCCTCTATATTTCCAGATTTGTTTCAACCTCCTCATTACTCTGTCCACAGTTCGGTATTTCGTCTGCAAATAGCATAGAATATGGAGACTTTTGCCTAATACCGTCGGTCAATCTGTTCAGGGTAACTACAAACGGGAAAGGGCTTGAAGCCGACTGTTTATGCAATCCCACCTCATCATCACACCATTCCGTGATGCATACAACATAGCTTACTGCTGTTTGACTATTTTCATACATATCCTGCATTCCCCTCACATACTTCTCATCCACTCCAGAGATCCTCATTTAATACCATAATTCATCTCTTGCTTAAGTGAGTTAATATGGAGCCCCTTTGCCCCTCATATACCGCATTCCACTAGGTAATTAATTTACCCTTCTTTCCAAGAATCTAGTTGGAGCCCGTATGTTTTAAACTCCACTGTGTCTGCTTTCCTGGGCGGAGGACCAGAACTTGGTCTCCCACTTCAAAAACTTTGATCTTGGATTTCAGGATCCACTTGATCTTCAGTGTTACCCTAAACCTTTGCCTCAGAAGCCTTGGCAATTTTCTAGGCAGCTCGTAACTTAGCCTGTATATCTGGCAGCTCTTCCACCCATGAAGGCTTTGAGAGGTCCTCCCAAGCTTCATGTAGTATGTCTAGGGGCGCACACAAAAAGTGGGTGTACAGCAA
>NC_090730.1:30395931-30398431 GCF_036898095.1 Palaemon carinicauda
GTGTATATATATATATATATATATGTATATATATATATATAAATAGTAATTGAATATATATATATATATATATATGTGTATGTGTGTGTGTGTGTGTGTGTGTGTGTTTGTATGTGTGTGTGTGTTTTTGTGTTGTAGGAGGTTCGCTGCAGCACCAACTAAGCATTATGATACAACCGCTAGAGAGTTATTGGGTCCTTTGACTGGCCAGATAGTAGTACATTGGATCCCTCTCTGATTACGGCTCATTTTTCCTTTGCCTGCAAACACACACACGCATTGATATAGCGATAGAAATGAGTGTATTGAAACCGTATTTTATTAAGATTTTGCTACATATTCCAAAAAAAGCAATAAGAAGCAGGATAATACCGTGGCAAAAGAATGTGTCTAGCAGGAATTAAAAAAAAAAAAAAAAATGGTTCCTTTAGCAAGCCTGGAAGACATGCATTAATGCATATAGGGTTCATGATGCACGAACAATCTCAAATTTCATTGGGCGAAATATTGACAGCATCAATAGCATTAATAATCTGAATGGCTACTTTCTGTCCTTCAAAAGAAAAGGAGAAGCAATTGCACATAATTTTGACGCTGTGAAGATATCTATCATAATAAAAGGTTTGCTAGAGAGGAGCTGGAATTTGCATTATCAAATTGTAGTTTAGAAGGATTATTATTATTATAATCATTTAGTTATACGTAAGATTATTATAATTGCCATTTTATTTACCTGCATTTCTAAAACACATTTAGCAAATATGTTGCGTTAGGAATGCGTTGCCTAATGTTTATATTGATTATTTCCACTTATTGTAAAGCTTAAAACTTACGATATCGTTTCAGTGAAAACCTTTATTACTTATGTTTTATCGAAAGCGAGGAAGTTCAACACCCCTAGTAAAGATGATATAAATTTCCATATGATGAGATATTTAAGCCCCCTTTGGCAAAGGCCTACCAAGAGAGTTTTACAATCATCTTTGAAACAAACATTTACTTCCAAATATATGTAATCAGACAATAAAATTAACGATAGCTAAGCCAGAAAAGATCCCAGTAATCCAAAAGATTACAGACCAATTTCACTGACCAGTTGTGTTAGCAGATTACTAGAAAAACAGGTAAATTATTGACTGAATTAGCGTTTACGTAGTAATAACAAATTATCAGCCTCGCAATTTGGTTCACAAACAGTGATTCTCTCTGTATTCTCTTCCACACTTGGAAAATTATATACGTAAAGGTTTGAACGAAAGAAAATCACAGTAGAGTTAAGCAGGCGCTGAAGTTCAAAATTTATGGAATTAACACTTAGTTCCAGCTATTACGAGATTTAGCAAGTATTGTCATGTATCTCATGGATTCTGTCAATCTGAGAATTCGATTAAAGCTGGCAAATGAGAGTTGAGTTATGAACGCGGATAAAGAGGGACATTTAAATAACTTAACAATACAGCAATCGAAGTCATGGATAGATCGTGTCACTCGTCATTATAACTCGATGGCTGTATTGAATCAGTCAATATTACCAAAGCCTTTATAATATATATTCATCAAGTCCCTCTATCAGACGTACGTTTGGTCCATATATTCCACACAAGTTGACACTGGCACTAATTGATACGAGACACTTACAGGAGATTATACAAGAAAACTATTATTCTATTATTCTTCCACAATGCATATGTAAATAGTATACATATCACCATTAACGATAGTACCATTTATAATATAAATGCATCATTCCCGGAGAAAGTTATGCAGGCCTCATGAATTTCCGAAGGAAATTGGCATAGACCATGAGAATATCATATACCTGCATAGTTTTACGGAGAGGAGAACCATTGTTTAAATTTAATTTCGTACATGAGGATATGACAGAAGCTCTACCAGTAAGAGAGGCCTGCCAGTATGCGAATCATTTAAAAATTTAGTACAGCAGTAACAATGCCCCATATCATCAGGCTACTACGGGTATTTTATCGATTGATGCGGACATAATTATTTATGGTGATGTGAGGGCTTAGGACTGATAGATGCAAGAGAGCAGGATAGAGCTCTAAGAGGGAGGGTGGACAAATTAGGGAAATACCTAGGCATATTTTCTCTTGATCATATGAGAGGAATAACCTTTGGTTCATACAGGGAGGAGGCTATCACCATCGCAAATACGTTGGAAACCTCTTCAAATATTAATAGCATGGGAGACTGGGTGTGCTTTTATGTAGCTAAGTCACCTGAAAAATTATATCATATTTTTTATAGATATGGTGTTACCCCGGAGATATACAGTATGCACTTCCCGGCTTTCTTCAAGAGGAATAAATCCTTTGAATTATTCAAATTCATGACACCGATACAACCAGATTCATCGTAAAAGTGCGAGTTGTATGTTTATTCTTCATACCATTCGGTTAGTCATTATGGAATAGGGCATACGTTACAGATAGTAAAGACCATGTTTTCCACCAGTATTATAAAGCTGAATGATGGACCA
>NC_090730.1:30413431-30416016 GCF_036898095.1 Palaemon carinicauda
TCCGTTCTCTACTTGTAATGTGCTGTGTTTCCTCGGATATAATTAGGATATCAATTTAGATACAAGTATTTCTTTCTTATTAAGGATTTTTTTTTTATAATGCATTTCTATATTTTAGCTCTTTAAACACTATACTTTTCACTTTTTAATTGTATCCGTATTTTAGATTATGTAAAATTCTTAATAGATTTTTCCTTATGCAAGTGTTAAAAATATGAAGCTTACTTTATGAAACTAATAAGTATTTTCTTTAACTTAATAATGAATTTGGTTCAAACATTTATATTTTACAATTATTATTATTATTATTATTATTATTATTATTATTATTATTATCATTATTATTGTTATTTTTCTTCTTCTGCTTCTTCTTCTTCTTCTTCTTCTTCTTCTTCTTCTTCTTCTTCTTATTATTATTATTATTATTATTATTATTATTATTATTATTATTATTATTATTATTATTATTTGACCTTATAAAGATGCGTTTACTCAGTGAGCAATAATAACTTTTAAAACCCGATAACTGAGTTTTTTCGAAGATACATTCTATTGACATTGGTCTAAACAATTCAATATGATACAAACACGTTTTTTAATTGACTCTTCTATCTACACTAGTCTGTAATTTAACCAAAGACCAAAAGATTCACATACATCTTTATCAATTAAATTAAAATTAGAAACAAATTTAGTAAAAAAATAGAGAGAAGTTGCTAAGCAAAATCATTTAATAGCTTGTAATTGGTCAACTCGTTCCACTACCATTAAGGATTAGATAATTATGGTTCAGAATAATGTTCACCCATAGCTCATGTTTTTAAAAATTAACTGATTTGGATTATGTTCCATTGAAATAATTCTGAGAATGGAGTTCTTTTACGAGTATTAACAATTTAGAGAGTAATTTGAGTAATTTCACTCATTTTCCAAGAAGCTACTTTTCACACTAAGTTTCTCTTATACTTTTGTCACCCACTTAATGGAAACAAACGGCTAATTTCTTGGATATAAACTGCTACCGTATATAAATATTGTTTACTCTTCAAGTTGCAAAATGAGAATAAGTACAATGCATGTCTTTACAATGCATGTCTTCAAGCATACAAGGTGTTACCGCCTCAAGTCTTAAATGTTGATATACTGTACCTCTAGCATCCTGACCTAATATGCTTCTCCGCAGAATGTCTTAAGTGCACAAAACTAATGGACTTGGGGCCGACACTTTTCAAATATAGAGGCTGAAAGAAAGGTGTAGCATTTCCTTTTTTTACATGGTGTTATTTTTTAATTTCGTGAATTATGTATTCATCACTTGTGACCGTTAATTCTTCCTATCAATATTATCGTTATTATTATTCTCAAATTAGATATTTATTCGCTAAAATAATTTTCTGAAAGATATTTAATGATAACTTACTAATTCTAAATCATTTGAGATATTGAGTATTGAGATACGGCTGATATTGCAACATTAAGTTGTGTATGGGTTTGAAGGTATATATATATATATATATATATATATATGTATAAATATAAATATATATATATATATATATATATATATACATATATATATATATATATATATATATTTATATATATATATATATATTTAATGGTTTCACACCCCTATGCCGGATTATTACCTCATTGAGGCTCTGCAATGGTCTGCTAACAGCTAGACACCTAATTTTCTACTCTGGTGAACAGAGGAAATCTCAATTTTCTAAAAACGAACCCAACCGTTCTCCCTTGTCCGGTTCGAGACTCTAACTGTTTGCCTTATCATTGCTACCTAGACACGCGAGAGAGAGAGAGAGAGAGAGAGAGAGAGAGAGAGAGAGATGCCTGCATTCTATTCGGACAAAAAGAGGTAATAAAAATAAACCAATTCTAATTGTTTACTATGGAAAATAAAAAATGCACTACAAGGGTCGCTACGAAGTTTTTGGTTTAGAAATCAGTAAAATTAACCTTTATTTAGCGTAGAAGGTCTTATATAAGTACTTTAGGATTTTCTGAGCATATGACTATCCGATTCAAAATACTTTTCTTGTGAAATAACCTGTTTTCAAGGTAATTTTTTCTTCAAGGTTATCAACCTTTGATCAATTAAACCCCCTTGAAAACACATATTCCAGGGAGAAATTCTACTCTTATAACATTTTCACTTTCTCCTTGCTTTTAAGAAGAGTTTCAACAAGTTTCTATATTTTTATGTTCAGTTAATTGCCTCTGAATTTAGTTTGCTGAATCTTGATAATTTCTTTAAAATTCCAATGTAGGAAAAGTTATAGTTGCTGGAGAGTTGATATGGAAAAAAAAGAAAAAGAAAAAAAAAGAAAAAAAAAAAAAAAAAAAAAAAAAAAAAAAACTGTTTGTAAGCGTAGTAAATGTTTCATTAAGATAAATGTAGCATTATTTATCTTCATAACATGTTTTTCATTAAGAGAGAGGAGGATAATTCGAATATAGTTGAATATTTCGTTTAATTTACGTTATATTGTAAATTCATCTGCTATTGTCGAAGGAAATATATTTTATGCTTCTTCTTTTTATTTCCTTTTCCGTTTTAGTTACTT
>NC_090730.1:30421516-30424016 GCF_036898095.1 Palaemon carinicauda
CCCGAACTAAACTTGAATCGTTACTAAAAACTGCTTCAGGATATTTATAGTGGAATCTATACGGTTATCACAAGTAGAGAGAGATGTCAGGAGGCCAGATAAATCCTAATCAATCAATCACAAGTAGAGAAAACAAGAGAGGGAACTCTGTATGATGACAGTGAAAGAGATTAATATGATTTTGTGTCTACCTAAAGACGTGAATATTCAAGATATAATCATAGAAATAAAAGGTCAAATATGGAAAAAGTCAATAACTGGAAGCTGTATGCTTTACTGGCAGTGATAATGCAATTAAACCTTACCAAAATGCATCAGGTATATCCGGATGAATGAAATGTCCCAAAACATATGAGGGGAAAATTTTACATAGTGTAAAATAAAGCAAGGAAGAGATTGCCATAACATGTATAGGGCTTAACCTTATTTTCTACTCCTGGGGAGATGCATGTGGACAAGAATTTTACTGTAAGCAAATCAAAAAGGCAACAGAATTATTAACATTATATTAGTATGGGTATAGAGATGAAGAGGGTAACTCAAGTGTTGATGATGAAACAGTTATTGTTTTAAGCGTTTGGTGGTAAAGGCAATAAAAAAAAAGATACGATATGTGATAAACAAAGAAAAAATTCATGACAGTGATTGGTGGAATTTTGATGAAAAGATGGATTATGTTATTTTATTCAACCATACAAAAATCAAATATAGGATTCTTTTATCATAATATACTGTCTGATCTCGTGTATATATGGGTCTCATAAACGGATGTGTTGTAACGGATTGGGTGTTTAAAACCTGGAAAAGAAAAGGACTTCAATTTAGTGAACATTGTATAAAAAGACACGAGAGATTTTAAGTGGGAAGGAAAATATTATTCAGAATGGTATCTGTAAAAGAGAAAGTTGAAAATGAATGTTATTTACAATGGGGTTATAAGGATAAGTAAAGGGCAATATGATCGAGAAATTATTATTAAAATGGTCGATTCATAAAGATATTTGTGTCTGAATGTCACAGATAATGGTAGCATGATTCACTGTAGACAGAACTATGAAACCATTAGGTACCCAACAAAAAGGTTAGAAGACAAGGTGAGTGTAGAATGGAAGTAGTGTATGTATTTTATCTCACTTCTCGCTAAGGAAGTGGAGTTTTTTATTCATTAAAAAAATAAAATGTATTAGAGTAAGACATACTAACTGATCAAGAAATTAACAAGAAGACGCTTTTAAAGCTGGGAGAAACCTAGGTGCTGTGGGTAAACGCTATAACGGAAGATATTATTAATACAAAAGTCAAACATTTGATGTAAAAGGACACCTTTTAGTTATTGAAGGATAAATAAAGCAGATACCAAACGATATGGCGTCAATTGGCGTAGGAGGAGAGGATGATGATGATGAAACTGAATGCTTTTAAAGAGAGTCTTTCAGATAAATTATATTCAATTAGGTTTGTGTAAATCAATACAGATTTCGTACTACATCTTTCTTGGGCAATATGTCATATAAGTAGCCTATCCCTAATTATTACTTGATATAGGTGATAATAGGTATATTAAAACATCCACAAAAAGCAAAAACAATGCAAATGTTAATCAATTAAGCTATGAGCTCTTTACCCAAATTTATTTTCTCAATGAAAATGGACTGACATTTACTTTATATAAACGGACTTTGCAGCTCCATCCATGAAACTGATTCTAATGCTTCTATCGAGAAGTTGATGAGCAAGATCTATACTACCCACCAAACAGGGCTCTCTCTCTCTCTCTCTCTCTCTCTCTCTCTCTCTCTCTCTCTCTCTTTTTTATTAGAGTGAAACACATAATAGATACGGATGTGGAGGAGGGCACTGTTAAGACGTTTTCACTGTGATAGCGTCGATAAGACATTATCAAATGGCCATTCATCAATGTTGTCAATACTTTGTTTCTCGCACTGTTCACTAATGCCATCGTTATGAAGATGACTTTACAATCCTTGTCCATTTCTGCTTTCGTTGTGTACTCTATCAAATGGAGAATTTATAGGCCCTATCATTATCTATAAATATGTGACCAGTTGGTGGTTTATTCGTGTGACTGGTGGTAATGGGAAATCGATAGATGACTGCTCATTAAGTGGAGAATATTGTATGAAAATTGAAGGTTTCCTTTAAAAACGGGAAGAAATATACTTGTCGTGTGCTTATGTTTTTCTATTTTGTTTCTCGCATTCAGATTTATTGGAAAGCTTCATGCATGGACGCTTCGTACGAACTTATGTTCGTGCAATAATATTACCTGTGCATGTATTTTCGCAGTGTTGGATGATGGCTTCTTGGTTACTGGGATGTTGCAAACGTTAGAAAGAGTTGTGGTACTAAGGTGGATTCTCGTTGACCTACTAAATATGTATATTTCAATGTAATGTTCATTATCTGCTTTCATATAAGTGGTTCATTAGATGAAGATACGATCATGCTGAAAAGTCCGGTAACGACCAAATGAAAAAAA
>NC_090730.1:30426516-30446516 GCF_036898095.1 Palaemon carinicauda
ACCACATCAACAACAACAACAACAATAATAATAATAGTAATGATAATAAATAACAACAACAACAACAACAACAACAATAATAATAATAATAATAATAATAATAATAATAATAATAATAATAATAATAATAATAATTTAGAAGGAGACACTCTTTAATACAAGGGTTATTAAAAGCAATGGTTGCCTCAATAGAATTAATCTTATAGAAAACCTTTTTAATGGTTTAAATAAGTTTCTTTTTCTCCCAGTAATTGCCCGATTGTCATTCTTTATGACAGGGACGGAAACACGGATAAATAGTTACTAGTTAAGCCTAAAATAATCAGAGAGAGAAAGAGATATGGGTGAAATTTCCATTTGTTTACCATCTAAGCATAAATTAATCAGTTTATACATAAATTTTTGAGTTAAATTAAAAGTATTCCTAAGCTCCTTAGCGACGCGTTTCAAGCAGTAAAGAACGTTTGCTCATTTTCTGGCTATTATGTGAACTAATGAATGGATGATGTTGGATAGTATATATATGCCACAAACCAGTTTTCAAAAATGGAACCGAAAGGAAGAATCTTAATCGTAGAGAAAGTTTTACAATGGGAAGTCCCAGTCAGTAGTGAGACTGGGATAGTAGTATGAAGTATTAAAACTATAAGAGAAAGAAATACAGTATATATAATTTTAAGAAAATACCCTAACTACTTCAGATTTGCAGATGGCATAGCTCTGTTCAGTGAATCGTGAGAGAAATTGCAAAAGATGATGGAAGATTTGAAAAGAGAAAGCAAAAATGTACGATGGAAAATTAATATAAGTAAACTAAGATAATGTTCAATGAATATGCAGAGAGACAGCGAATACGGATTATGAATGACCGTCTAGCGATTGTTAATGAATATACGAACTTAGGACAAACAGTGTTTCACCAGGACATGCGACCGGAATTAAAAAGATAAACTTTGTATTGAGAGCTTTTGGTAAAATAAATTTTATTAGAAAACGTAAAATGACTTTTTCTGAAAGAAAATTTATTCAGATGTGGTCCTAACAGTATTAACTAATGCATCAGAAACTTGGAGCCTTACTAGAGCCTTAGAATATAAACTAGTTACAACTCAAATAGCTACGAAAAAATACTGATGGGAATAACACTACGAGGCATAAAAAGAGCATCATGGTTACGAGCTAACTAAAGTAGAGGACAGTCTAACAAAATGTAAGGAAAAGAAATGGACATGGACATGACATATGAGAATGACAGATAATTAATAGTTGGGAATTAAGAATAACTGAATGGCTCCCTAGAGATTACAAAAGAAGCAGGGGAAGCAAGAAAAGACAATGGATTGACGAGCTAAGAAAATTTGCGGGTATAGACTGACATAGAAAGACTATAATTAGACTGGAGTGGAAGGAGGCCTTTGTCCTGCAGTGGACTAGTTGCGACTGATGATGATGATATACAGTTCTTCTTAATAGATAAATAAATATGCCTCTTTGATTTAATGACGATCTGTAATGCATGTTTGTTTAGATGGTGTTGAACAATATACTGTCGCTTCTAACATAATATCTTATTACGATATATTTTGAATAGGAGCTTGGAGATGTGAATAGATTGCTCTCTCTCTCTCTCTCTCTCTCTCTCTCTCTCTCTCTCTCTCTCTCTCAAGTGTTTACACGAGGGAATACTACCAAGTTGATTGATTTCAAAGGAAATGCCACCTGTCATGAAAGGCAATTCACACGAATAACCTGTAACTGACAGTCTGCTTGAAATAAAACGCCTTGGAAATTGAAAATACAGGTTCAACTAATGTCAAGTGCACGTATCTTTCCAGATATTTTACATACCGTAATGCACGAGATCATCTTCCACTGCTATAAATAATATCTTACTCAAACTTGCAAACACACACACACACACACACACACACATATATATATATATATATATATATATATGTACATGTGTATAAACACACATTTATGAATGGTATAATCATTCAACTATACTGTAAGTTTTAATATCAGATCAAAGTTATAAATCATACATACATTCCCTGTTCTTCAAACTATCCATATTTTAATCATACGCTGTGTTTTTTATATACTGTATCCCCAAATTATTGTTAAATATACATTAGGATTTCCAATAAAAAAAAAAAAAACATGTTCTAAACAGACGTCTAAATCATATTATTCAAACCTATTTGGATTTGTTAGGGAAAAAAAAAACGATCGGCAAATAATATTTTGAAATTCGATAATGGAAATGATGAAGCTAATTTACATCCTAAACGAGAATATCAATAAATAAAATATACAGAACAAGATTTCAATCAGAGAGATTTCTCAGCCTAACTAACATCGCTTATTGTGATTAGAAAAAATACTATAGGATTGTCGTGGATATGTATGATGTAATTGCTTCTACCCCTCTGCCTGGTTGATCTAATTGATTTTGCTTTTCAAAACTTAACTTCTAGTTTGTTTCTCTTGAAGCAAAAGGGTGAGTTTCACTCTATTCACGCAAGACTAAACTTCAGGTGATTACCCTTACACAATAAACTTCAGCTAAATCTGAAAATAGAACCCGATCGTGATTTTGAAATGAAACAGCCGAAGAGGTTTCGGCAGAGGTGGACACCGATCCTTCTTCATCCGACCTTTCTCCATCAACCCTGCAACGCTAATTCGGGTTTTTATTCTTCGAGATGGCATTTATTGTATTTCTCTGTTAAATTATGTTTCAAACTGAGTATTGAAAAATTACAATGAGTTTATTGTTTGGTTTCCTAAAAGTATCCCTTATAAGATGAAAGTCTTGCACTTAAAACTCTCTGGTAAAATAGTAATACATCTAAATCGATACTTTACCTTAGGTTTTAATCACACATTCAATGTATTATTCGTATATGTCGAGTTCCAAAGATACACTTCCCTATTAGTCATGTTAATAAAATTTCAATCTTTCACTATCTTAAGTTTATTTCCATATTATTACCCCCCCCCCCCCCCCAATATCTGCGATACAAGGAATGTCAAAAATATGTTACAACTGAAAAAAAAAAAAAACAAGATCAAATCAGGCATCTAAATCACAATATTTGAAACTCATTTGGATTATTTGGCAAATTACGTTTCTTCCCCCCCCCCCCCCATTCTTCGCTCGATGGGTTAACTATTTTACTGTAATTGTTCAGTGTTTAATTTCCTCTTGGTAAGGATAGAAGAGACTCCAAAATCAAACCGTTGCTCTCTAGTCTTGGGCAGTGTCATAGCCCTTGTACCATGGTCTTCCACTGTCTTGGGATAAGTTCTCTACTTGAGTGTACAATCAGGCTATTCTTTCTTATTCATCTTTCTTTTGAAGTTATAATAGTTTATATATGGACAATTTATTTCAATGATGTTACTGTTCTTAAAATATTTCATTTTAATTGTTTATTATTTCTCATTAGTTTATTTATTTCCTCATTTCCATACTAACTGGGCTATTTTTCCTGTTAGATCCCTTGGGCTTATAGCTTCTTGTTTTTCCAAGTAGGGTTGTAGTTTAGCAAGTAATAATAATAATAATAATAATAATAATAATAATAATAATAATAATAATAATAATAATAATAATATTAATAATAATAATAATAATAAACTGAAAAATAGAACTTGAGTAGCGGGAAGGAATAAAGAAAATTAAATAAATTGTATTTCGTAAACTGCTCTCAGTCTCATCTAAAACCTCTTATGCTAAGAAGATCAGGTAATAAGTGAGACAGATATGAATGAATTGGGGGAGGGAGAAGTTGTCTGTAGTCATGATTTAGCTTCTCTGCAATGAAAATACTTCTCTTTCAGAACTTTCCAACTATATATTATTTCCTTTCAAGCCAGATGACCAGCTCTAATACCTCCATTTGAAGCTGCGATTTCACGTTGAAACGATGAGGACAATACACATATCAGTCAAGATCCAAAAATAGAAACCGATCGTAATTCCGAAGCGAACACGCCGGAGAGACCTCAGCTGAGAACAGGGTGCCGACTTCTCCACCCCCCCCCCCCACACCCCTAAAACCCCAATATACGTCAGCTCCGGCCCCTCCCCACTCCAATCAACAACACATCCTCAGGTTTTTATTCTTCAGCCTCTTCGGGAGACCTTTGTTGCGCTGCTCTGTAAATTGCTTCCGCTCGAAACACCTGCTTGGAAAAATTATATTGAAGAGTTTACCGTTTAGCCTCCTAAAAGGAGTCTCTCATGTCAAGATAATCTGGAGAAAAAAATCTTTAAATTACCGAGCGAGAGAGAGAGAGAGAGAGAGAGAGAGAGAGAGAGAGGAGATTACTAGAATGGCGCTTAATTTATTTAGGCGCATATACAAGACAGAGTATTCATACATACATACATACATATATATAAATATATATACATATATATATATATATATATATACCATATATATATATATATATATATGTATATATATATATATATATATGTGTGTGTGTATATATATATATATATATATATGTATGTATATATGTATGTGAATATATATATATATATATATATATGTATATATACATATATATATATATATATATATAGAAATTATGTATATATATATATATATATATATAAATACCCAAAAGCGCCTCTTAATGATATACATCTTATTTTTATGAAGGCCGGAATTAAGTGAAAAATTTATTATCTCGAACTGCACTGCATTTTTTTTGTTCTTTACCGTTTAACCAGGTCAAAAGAATTCTTCCAAACATAAACGGGGAAGACATTATGATATGGCATAAACATTCTTCAAGGAAATAAATGAATTAGTAAATGAACTAATAAATGAATAATTAAATTATTAAATGAATAAATGAATAAAAAGTATGATGGCTTTGGGCTATAGGATCATATGCTAGAATTGTGGATGCAATCCAGTACTATAAAAAATTACAAAACATAAATTTTCCTAACATCGTGATTATCAAAGACTCTTATCCAAAAATATAAATAATGTATAGTATTTACGGATATTTATAGATATTAAAATGTAAATATCAGTTGCACTCATTCGTATATTAAAAATATAGCTAAAATTATAAAATTTCTAAAAAAAAAAAACATGTCTTTGTGGTGATGGGGATAGTATAAACGAGGTAATAAAATGTGATTCCGACGCATAAGGCCTATGCAATTTTCAATAAAATAATAAAAGGTAGAAAAAGGAACTTAAGCTTTTCAGAATACTAAAAAAAAATGTATAGAAATATTAAATATACAACTACCGTGCTATGGTTTTTTCATTAGGCATATTAAAAACCATTATATTAGAATCTCGTAAAAAAAGGCAAAAATATAATCGAACTATAAAAGTACTTTAGAACCAACTTGCCTTTTCCAGAATCAATTTCGGTCGACCTTTTGCTTGACCTTGACCTTGGACCTAGTACTTTCTAAATTGAATCACTTCCACGTCTCAATAAACCAAGTAATCCCTGAAAGTTTCACTACTATTTTAGTGAAATTGTGGCCACGAGGATGTTCACAAACAAACAGACAACTGGACAAACATGAGCGAAAACATGACCTCTTATCAATTTCGCTGGCGGAGATAATGAAAAGCAAAAAGGAAAGATCTGATAATGCAGGATGGGACATAAGTTTCCATAGATGGGGAAAAAAATATACTAAACAAACGTTTTATTTACATAACGATCTTTATATGATTACCATTGCTTCGTAATTATAAATAAAAACCGTTGTAAATATGTAAATTTGATTAAGTCTGTCCATGAGCGTAGCAATTGCAAAGTTAATGTTAGCGGAGTCCTGTCAAATGAATTTCCAGTGAACAGTGGAATACTCCAAGGGAATATGTTGTCACCTATGTTGTTTACCCTCCTCATCGATAAAAATTTTTTGTTTTTCCTATGTATGGAAACTTATGGTTCATCCTGTACATGTAAACTATGTATCTAATCAATAATTTTCATGAACAGTTTCTACAGACCTTTGCAGATATAGTGTTTTCCTTCATTATAAAATCAGAGTGAAGTAATACGAAATGAATATGAATAAACTAACCCCAATTAACATTTATATAATACGAAATGAATAGTAATAAATCAACACCAAAGTAAATTCATATACGGAGATATCTTATATGCTAACCATGGACAGAAAATAGTTAATGTAGTTAAGAAAATTGCTACACAATACGGTAATAAACAATGGTTCTATAATATAATATCCTCCTTCCCTTTTTTATATATTATAATCTGATCCTATTCAAGAGAAAACGTTAGGTGTTTTAAAGTGTTGAACTATTGCATTCATTAGCTATTAACTACATTGCTATCGTGATGTTACCATGTAAGGTTTGGGTAATTTTGGTGTCTATCAATAATAACAATAATAATAATAATAATAATAATAATAATAATAATAATAATAATAATAATAATAACTAGCAGAACCCATGTAAATTACTGGAAATGATATTTTCAATACTAATTATCTTGTTCCTAACCTATACATGTTTGAATAAAATGTGATAAGATTTGACTTGTATATTTAGTTTTAAAAAATGAGCAATACATGAAACAATTTACAAAACTTCTTTATATACAATATTTCTCGTGAAGCTAGCTCCTCTTCTCTGGCCATGAGTAGAATTATTCTAAGGACAAATTTTCACTCTTACACTGTTCATAGACCGTGCTCTTGAGAAGGCTACATAAAGTTGTCCATGAGTCAAGCAAGGTTGTGGTAGGTAGATCCCAACCTTATCGAAAGTCTGTCGTGGAGCTTTATTAATGGACATTGAATATGATAGGCGGACGGGAAATTGGGTAACGTCTAGAAAGATTTGAAGAAAAGGGTGATCAGAATTATGAGAAATCTTTTTCAATAAGGGCGGAGTAGTCGTTAAACGAAAAAGGCCGAAAATAATTTATAATCTAGTTATGGAAATTGATAGAACTCAACTTTTTGTCTAATATTTAAAAGAAAGAGTCAGGTGGTAAGACAAAATTGAGAAAACTATATAAGTTGTGCTTTGATTAGGTAATCAAAGTCTAATGTGAATTTGTAAAAGTATACCATGAAATTATTTCCGTTTTCTTTGAAGCGTGACACACAAAACAAACAATACACACACTATCGTATTAATAATAGTAATAATAATAATAATAATAATAATAATAATAATAATTTGGATGGTGTAGCAATATTATTATTATTAATAATAATAATAATAATAATAATAATAATAATAATAATAATAATATTAATATTTGGATGGTGTATCAGTAATAATAATAATAATATAGAAATAATAAAAATAATAATAATAATAATAATAATAATAATATTAACAACAACAATAACAAAAACAACAACAACAATAATAATAATAATAATAATAATAATAATACCAAGGCGAAACGTGTCTCGTACTTGTCTGTTAGTGCACTTTACAATTTTACGGGATCCTTTTCGACCAGGCAACGAGGAAACATATTAGCATGCCAATATTAAGAAGGTAAACATACCATGTACATGCATACACATCCTCTTTCTTTATTCGTATTCCTGCCACGAACGTACTCCGAGATATTTTCTAGGTATACAACAGTAATAATCTTGAGCATGGTTGATTTTAAGAAGTAGTTTCCTTTACCTTAGAGGAGGAAAGAGTAAATATTTTTTTTTGTTACTCAATAAAACATAGTTCACAATTTTAATTGAATTTATTTCATATCTTTGATTGGTTTAAAAACATAACAATTAATTTGTCGAGAGACGAGTAACTTGATCTGTAGATTAAAGTTCTCAGACTAAGTGGCAAAAGATTCTTTTTTTTTTCACGCAAAACCATTATTATGATTTAGACATATTTAGACATGTACCTTTCTAAAAGCCTAGTCTGATTAGTATCTTAAATCAAGTTTCAAAAATGGGCTTCATCTATAATTGCAGGAATTCTGCCTCGGGGAAGAGTACATGAATCGGGATTTTCTAAATCATAATAATCCTACTGATTTTAAAGAGAACTAAAATGAACATCTGACCAACACCCTTATATTAACTCCAACGTAAAATAATAAATATAGACCAGGCATCTAGAATGGTTTATCAAAAATGATATGGTATCATTATCAATACACAAAACCCTTTATCGGAAAATAAATTATTATAATAAAGTGAGCATGGAATTGTAATAAGTCCAGTAAGCATAATAATGTAATGGGTCGCAGGTAATATGAAAATCATAAAAATACTTTTCAATATAATTTCTGATTGATACTATAAAGAGTAACCTTTCGTAATCTTATAAATGAACTCTCGCAAAGTAAGGCTATTTAAAACTAACTAACTATATACTGCATATATATATATATATATATATATATATATGTAAATATATATATATATATATATATGTATATATGTATATATATATATATATATATATAAATATATATATATATATATATATATGGACATCGGCTCTGTTGCTTAGACTTAAACGTCTAAAAGGCACTGCCAAAGTTCCGTGGCTGACGGTAACTCCAAGGCCGTATCATCAACCTCCGCATCAGCATGCTTCAAAAATAATAAAAAATTTTGAAGCATGTTATTGCAGAGGATGACGATACGGCCCTGTAGTTACCGTCAGCCACGGAACTTTGGCAGTGCCATTTAGACGTTTAAGTCTAAACAACAGAGCCGATGTCCGCACCAGCATGCCTCAAAAATAATAAAAATCCGAAAATCCATATATAGCAAAAGTCGTCATCATACAAATCAAGAATAAGTAAATTCCTATTAGTCATCAATCACAATACCATTTTCTAGGCGGTGGCCGATTCCATAACGTCTCTGAGACTGGTGAACGCCAGATTGGTGTTCGAGTCCCGCTCAAACTTGTTAGTTCATTTGGTCGCTGCAACCTTACCATCCTTGTGAGCTAAGGATGGAGGGTTTGGGGAAGCCTAATGGTCTATCTGCTGAGTTATCAGCAACCATTGCCTGCCCTTCCTTGGTCGTAGCTTGGGTGGAGAGGGGGCTTGGGCGCAGATCTTAAGCATATATGGTCAATCTCTAGGGAATTGTCCTGCTTGATGGGACAATGTCCCTGTCCCTCGCCTCTGTCATTATGAGTGGCCTTTAAACCTTTAATCCTTTCACAAGTAGGGTCAGCTACAATCAGTCATCATTCAGAAGCAGGAGGTCATAGGAACAATCAACTACTGACATGAGGAAAAAATATTACCTAAGGACGAATTATAGCATGAACATAAAACATAAAAACTCTTACGAACACTTCTAGCTAAATATAACTATCGCACTATAATAAAAAAATAAATAGTAATAACCAATTTTATCATTCATATCCACACCAAGCGAAGATAAAATAATACTTACTGATAAATAAAGGTACTTGCAAGAATGATAAATGATAAAACCAGCATTCAAAATTGATTCGTTTTTCTCCTGTAGTCAGTTAAACAAAAGAAAAAAAAATAGGTCAACTTATCAAGCAAAAATACAACAACCTTCATTTATATTAAGTCTTCCTTGCTTCAAATAATCATTACATTAACTACTCTCCCTTTTTCACTGGCTCTCCCTCTCCTGTGCTCTGAATAGTATATATATATATATATATATATATATATATATGTATATATATATATATTTATATATAAAACTAATAACAAAAAAGGACATTAGAAAATTTATCCTCCACATTATTAACAATTCAAGCTAGTATGATAAACTTCTAAATATCATAAACTCAAAAGTGAGAATTTAGAAGCCAAGGTTTGTAAATAACGAAAAAAATACATTTAAATAGTTCCAAAAGAAATTGACATCAAATCAAATTAAACCAATCACCAGCCTTGGCTGTATATAAAAAAGGAACTGAAACAATGGGAAATTTAATTACCTTTCGCTAATTGTTGAAAAGAAACAATAAATACAGGTCATCAACAAAGAAGCTTTGCGGATTAGGGCTAACTTATTCGATAGAGTAACAATGACATGCTTCTCCTAATGACAATGGTAGGCTTCATATTAGTTATAAGTCACTATTAGCAATTTAAAAAGGCCAAAATACATAATTATCGATGCCCAGCAAAATTAATCTTGCCCAATTTTTTTTTCGTTTACATGAAGGGAATCTTGACTTGTGAGAGAGATGGCTATATAATTGAGGCTTACTACGATGTATTTTAACTAAAATGTCATCAATGATAATAAACTAATATCATTAACAGGTCTGTGAATAATGAGTTCTTGTACAGTACAATGAAGGTTTTTGTAAGGTTATTCCCTTCCAGAAGGTTTCTTCTTACTCCCGTACTGTCACGTCAAAAATGAGAAAATAATAATAACAATAATAACAACAGGCTGGAAACACTTAATATCCATGAAGTAAAAATTCGTAGAAAGAAGAATCAGCGTATTGACCTAATGGTAGAATTCATACTAAAATGAAAGAAACGACTTCATTATGACCTTAGAACCAGCCTTGCAGAATAACAAATGATTGTTGAGTTTCTCTTTCCTTAATTTTGCTATTAAACTGGAATCCCTTTGGTCATTAGTGGAATGGGCGGGCATCTTTCATGCCGAATTAGATTAGCATTATAATGTCAGCAAAAATTTAAACAAAAACACAAACAATTAGAATATGTTAAGGATATGATGTAAATGGACAATACGTGATCATTTCTTTATCTATCGTCCTTAAAGTAATTAGATAACATAGAATAAATGTTATTTTTTTCTAACGTAGGAAACAGTCACCGTTAATCCCACCCACATAAAATTCATTGTGAATTCCGAAAATAGATGTTCAGAATAGTGTATATGGATCTTACAACATTAAGCCATTTCTCTTGACAGCATGTGGCCTCCAAGAGTCGTGAATAAGCATCGTGAGAGAAATAAATCCACAATGGAAATTGCTCATATACCTACTGTACTATATATAGAAGGCTCGCCAGCAAAACCTTGCGAAACCTTCAACACAAACTATGCATTTCACCTGTATTTTTCGCGTACTCTCATCTTTCCCGGATTTCAAGACATGTCATTTGGTCCACTCATTTTAATGTGTTTTTCTTTGGCTCCTTCACCATTATATTCTCTTTTCACCTCCTATAGTCATATATTAGTTCCATGTAGTTGAACCCCTACAAAACATTTTGATCTTTACTTTTGTCTACGCCTATACTTTTACTTCTTTTGTGCTTCCCCTCATTGGTCAATATTTTAAAGCATCTTATCCTACAACTACTATCAAAATACTTATACTTTCGGACTTCTACCCTTTCTCTCCAGTCATATTCAGCATCCACGTGATGATAATGACGTGTAGGACGATGATTTAGAAGTACTTGTAGTAGTGTTCTGTGCTATTATAACGGTACTGTAACCGATTGTTATTCTAGAGCATGGATGTGAATTGCCAAATTGTATCGTCTGTGGACTTAGCGCCTTGAAGGTGGATATACACTCACACACACACACACACACACATATATATATATATATATATATATTTATATATATATATATATATATATACATTTTATATATACACAATATATATATATATATATATATACACACACATATATATATATATATATATATACATATATACATATATGCATACACACACACACATATATACATATATATATATATATATATATACACACACACACATATATATATATATATATATGTGTGTGGTGTGTGTGTGTGTGTGTATGTGTGTGTGTGTGAGTGCGTTTATATATGTGTGTTTATACACTTTATATATCTGCATGTATGTAAACAGTCCATTGCGATTTTCAATAATTTATGCCATCTTATTAATTTAAATAATAATAAACTAGGTTACCCCACATCTTGGACTATATTCCGTTTCATTGAAAAATTACTTTAAATAACCTTGAAAATGTCATTCAATAAAGAAAAAAAAATATTTTCCAAAATCTCCGCGAGCCATAACATGCTGTATTTGACACACCATAGTGTCATTCTGGACTGCTAGGTGGATACCTATTTGCTCTTCTCCATACTTCTTACTCTTCTGTCCCTCCTCGCCCATTTGTCGTTTTTCTTGATGCTGGTAATAAATCATGAACTAAAAGTCACTCTTCGCTCTCCAAGTTTGAAAAATCGTCTTTATAGCGAAATGAAAATCTTGTTTAGATGGGAGTATGTGAGAAAGAACCAATGATTGAAGGCCTATTCCCTAACAAATCAACTTATTTGTTTTTTATTTCAGTCATTAGAATAATTGAAATAAAAAAAAAAAAACGCTAGTATTAATGAATCTGGGTTCACATCTACCTACATATCCACAAATGATATTGAAATATTACTCAATAATACATGGTAAGAATTTTATGTGTAAAAATTTTCCACTCTGGTTTGAACATTGAAATGATATGATCTTTTTTGGATATCAAAAACAGTCAGTTAAGACCTTTAAAATCAAACTAAGTAATAAGAAAGAATTTGGGCAACTGATTAAAAATACAATATCATACAATCTATGTTTATTTCTATTTTGTGAAGTCATTTGAATCATAGATTTTTTTCATCCGAGTATTCTGTATTTCCCAAGAATTGGAAAATAAGGTTTTTCCACTTATTCCATCCACGATCTTCCAAACACGGACATTTTAAGCGGTCGATTAATGTGAAAGCTTTACCCTGTTCCAAGTTAAAAAGTCAACAAACGACTTCAAATTCCCGTTTTTCTTTACCTTCAATCCCACCTAATTAGGCTTACTACCTTTAATGGTTCGGGGTATTTTCTATATAGCCTGTTTTATATACGATTCCCCTTCACTAACAAACTATTTCTCACTATCATTCTCAGTATCGACCATGATTTTAACGTACTAAATGTAAGAGAATTAAGATAAACTATTTCTTGTTTTCATATTTGATTAAATATACATATTTCACTTACATGATAATTAGAAGTACCTTCAATAATCTCATTAAAAAAAAAATGACATTTTCATGTAGTTTCCCGTTCGGTATAGGTTTATGAATATCGAATAGTTTCTACAACAAAAGATTAAAACTTGTATTGCTTTGTAATTCGTAATTAAGCTATTCTGATAATAAGTTTCCCTTACAGGTAATTCCTAAAGTTATACTCTTGTCAATCACGGAATCTTATGTATAACTCAGAACTATTTATTTGTTTTCACTTCCGAGATGAAAATTGCATTATATGCCGATATACGAGAATTACGAAGAACCAAAGAAAATATCCATAAAACGAAAATCTTCTGAAGGAGACGCAGTCAATAACAATAAAAGTACTACTGCTATTGTTAAGCGCTTTATTTGAAAAACATGTCGATAGTTGATTAGAATCCAGATACAGCAATAAATGCAATCAGTAAAGAAACACTATGATGCAGTGTGAATGGAGAACCGATAGAGAAATAAGGCATCAAATCGATCACAATAAGTCAAACTAATAAACAAAAGGCTTAAAATTGTTTCAATGAAGGTTCAAATACCTGAGCGAAAAACTGAACCCTACATAAATTGGGAGCCAACGAAGCACCATGAGTCATTATGAAGATAGTGCTACTGGAAAAAAATTAACTCTAAAATTCCCAGTGTCAATAATAATAATAATAATAATAGTAATAATAATAATAATAATAACAACAACAACAACAATAATAATAATAATAATAATAATAATAATAATAATAATAATAGTATCGTCGAGTGAAAACGTGTTACCGGTTTGCTTTTTCGAATTCTCGCCCCGAGCTGTATTTCAGCTTATATTTCTCGTTTGTGAAAACTTTGAAAATATTAGTTAATCATATGAAGAGACTAATGTGACAAGTAAAAGTACACCATGGCTGGTTGCCTCCTGTGCGGATTGTCGAGGGGAGACGGAAAAAATAGGTGGATAAGTGTGGCTGTAACAGGTGCTACACCAAGAAGTTGATGTTTATAGAGGCAAACATCAGTGATGATGACATAACCAACTTTTAATGTATTTGACCATGTTGTGAAGATGAAGCCATTATGGCTAAGACAACCATATTTGAAATGGAGGAGGAATTGAAATGGAAGACTTTACATATACGAACATGAAGGGAAAATCCCTGAATTGGAACATCATATTGCGGAACTCAATGTGGACGCAGCAAATTCGACCGAGACTACTAATCTCACTGAGAAAGTTGATAACCTAGCGATGAATTGGGAATCAATTAAGTTAACACTTAAAACAATGATGGACCCAAAACCAGAGAAAAATTACATATGCTGACACAGTTAAAGAAAATATCTACTAGTAATTAAATAGACTAAAGCATAAAGTAAAATCAATGACAGGAAAAATGACATCCAAATTCTTAATACGGGGTCAACTTCAAATGGAAATGTTGTAAACTTTGCTGATGAGAAGGTCATAGATGAAGCAGAAAACGAGATTCAAACTATGGTTGCCACACCGAAACGAGGAAAATTGGAAAACTAAAACCAAAAATAATATGCAATGTATGTAATGATGAAGATGAAATAGTAAATGCCTTGATTCAAAGAAATCGTTGCTTGGACCATAGCCAAACCATAGAAGAGAAAAGTCTGGTATTCACAAAAAGTGCTGCAGGTGGGACTCCCCACTATTTGTTGAAATGTGACCCTGAAGTTCGGAAGGCTATTTATGATAATGGTGATAAAGTCATATTGCAATGGGGTACATATAACCTACATGATAGGCACCATGTGACCACCTGCTACCACTGTCAGAGGAAAGGTCATTTTGAAAAAGATTGCAAGTTTAAGACTGACGATAAAGTCGGCGGGAAATGTTCAGAAAAAACATTCCATCAAAAGAGTGCAATTCGCAACAGGTAAAATGTGTATACTGTTCTAATTTAAGTAAATGATCACACAGTAAACTCAAGAAATTACAAAGCTTGTGATATGAAATTGAAAAGACTAGCAGAAAATACTGACCAGGGATAATAATGATGTCATAAATTGTGGCTATGCAAATATACAATCTGTTAGTAATAAAACTATTCAAATTCGAGGATTAATATATGAGAATTGAGGAATATTTGGACATATTTGCATTACATGAAACATGGTTAAATAACTTTGACAAGGCTAAGAGACCTGAAATGACACCCCCGCCCCACGCACACACACATATGCTTTCTTTCATATTCCGAGAAAGGGCAGATCTGGGGGTGGGTGGGTCGGGCTCCTCATCCATAAGGGATACTCAAATCTCAAGTTGTTAAAAAGAACTATTGTAACAAGCTTTGAATAGATACACTTTATGCACAAAAAACAAAAAAATATCCATTGTAACAGCTTACAAACCTCCGAGAACAGATACTAGTATTTTCTTGAATAATTCAGTATACTCTTTTAAATGAATTTGTTATTTCTGGAGACTTCAATCTTTGGATGGATGACACATCAATTCTTAATGCTTCAGTATTTATTGAGTTATTGGAATCATATCAATTGGTAAATAATGTGACTGCGCAACTACTTTGACTGGGCATACGTTGGACCTAACTTTAAGTGATGGAATTGAATTAACATTGTATATGATATAAATGTAGGAGAAAAGAGCACTATCTCTCCAGTGTACAACTTATTATGTTTAAAGTATTTCTACAAATATAATCAGCGGTGAGAAAATACATTTTAGACATGAATCAAATTCCCACCATTTGTATTTATTGAAGAAGTTACAAAAAATTAAAAATAAATAAATGATAAGATCAGTATGCCCTGCAATCATGATAATCAACGTTTCTTGGGCGCTGTGTTGACTGTTTTATGACCATATATAATAGGGCGAGTAAAAGTGATGATACAATGTGTCCACTGATGGAAAGACTGTGACTGTTAAAGACCAATCTCCTTGGTTTGATGGGGAGATTTTAAAGAAAAAGAGGAAAAGGCGTAAAGAAAGAAAGTGGAATCGGATAAAAACTGAAAGTACATGGGTAGAATACAAAACTGCAATGTGCCAATAAAATTTATGATGGTAGAGAGTAGGGTTCTCCTGCTATATAGATCGAGAAAAACAGCCCTAAAGTAAAGTAAAGCAAGTAAGTAATTAATTAAGTATGTAAGTAAGTAAGTAAGTAACAACAAAAAACAATAACAATAACACTTTCTCTAACTTTTCTGAAGACAAATTTATTCCTAAATGGGGGTAGCAGATAGTAGTAACCTGGAGTGCGATATCTACTGAATAAAAAATTAATGATGCATTATAGACAAAACTCCTTAATTAAGAGTGTCCTGTAAATAATCAGGTCATCTTTAAATAAACAAGAAAAAAACTAAAATTATATGACCTCCACATGCAATTTAATTAATCTTTATGTGACCTCACAATTCGAATGTAGATAAGAATGAATGAATGAATGATTTAAAGTTTTCAGGCATCCTGACATCTAAGGTCATTGACGCCGGTAACATTTAATTTATGTATACAAAAGTAAAAAATGAAATAAAATAAAAAATTAAAGAGTATTCGATTAAAATCATAAAAATTGAATGGCATAAAAGTTAAATATTTTCCAGAAGACCTGCTTCTGAAAGCAATCTAAAAATGCCACTTGTATGGTAGGACACATCATTTCCAAGAATCTTGGCAAGGATGAACCTGCCACCCTCACCTCGACCTTAAAAACAAATATCTATTCTGCAAGATGTTATAATTGGGGCATTGGGTCAACAAATGCAATATAAAATATGTAATGAAAGTAATACTTGGTGATAATTTCCAAGCTTTATTCAACACATTAGCAAACTACCATATCTGTAACAAAGAAAGACAACAATGAATATCAACATAAATGCATATTTTAACACAAACACATAATTTATGAAAATAATGCTATAAAACATTAACATAGGAAGAACAAAAAAATATAAATACCCAAAACATTGACAGTAAGAAGCAGCTAAGACCAACTGATATTATCACATTCTCCCCTCCTAGAAAATTCAACTTTAATCAAAACAAATGTATTGGTTTAATCCTATCCATAGTGATCGGGCGCCTTGACACACAAGTGGGCCTTCTTATCTCAGTGGGCTCACTGGATTCATGACAATCCCGGTTATCATGAGTTTGTGTATCCTGCACTTCAGTTGTATCTCGGGACTCCGTCTCTCCTGCTGGTTCAACATGGTGTAAAGGAGACGTTGCACCTGCAGGACTTTGGGCTAAGTCACGGGTAGACACAGTTGATTCTCTACCGTCTGGATATTTGACATTTGCATACATTGAGTTTGCATCCATGAGTTGAACTTCTTCAGTTAATGGTTTATGTTTGCTAGACCTAACATGACGTCGAAATAGTACAGGTCCAGGAGTCAAAAGCCATGATGGTAATGTAGTTCCAAGACTAGAGCGTCGCTGAAACCTGAAAAAACGTTCATGAGGTGTCTCATTAGTTGCTGTACATAAGAGCGACCTAACCGAGTGCAAAACCTCAGGAAGTACTATCTCCCAGTGTTGAGTCTTCAAGCCACGACTTTCGAGTACTAAACAAATAGATTTCAAAATAATACCATTATATCTCTCAACCTGGCCGTTGCCCATCGGATGATAAGGTGTCGTTCTGCTGGTTGCAACCCCCTTGTGAGAAAGGTACAGTTTCGGTTCTTGGGACATGAAAGAAGCACCTTGATCTGAATGAATGAAAATAGGCATTCCACAAAGGATAAAGATTGATTCAAGACATTTGATCACTGTTCTCGAATGCATGTTTGGACAGGGAAACACAAAGGGGAAACGTGAATACTCGTCAACAACAGTAAGAATGTACTTATTGCTCGTGGTAGAGGGCAGAGGCCCCTTGAAATCAATGCTAAGACGTTCCATTGGCTGGGTGGCCTTTATGAAGACTCCTTTTCCTGGACGAACGAATTTTGGTTTTTGTTGGGCACAAATTTTACAAGAAGCACTTACTCTTTTCACGTCATCTGTTGAAAATGGGAGGTTTTTGGATCGCACAAAGTGCAAAAGGCGAGTGACGCCAGGATAGCAAAGCTTCTCATAGATGTCAGTGAGACTTGACATTGAGGAAATAGAACAACAATAGGCACGAGTCAGGGTGTCCGGTGCAATATTCTGTTTCCCCAGATGATACTGTATAGTATAACTGTAGGATGCCAGCTCCAGCCCCCACTCTTGTATCTTGTTCTTTATTTTAGTTCGCTTCCTGCTGTCTAACATGAACATCACTGATCTTTGATCAGTAATCAGAGTAAAATGTCGTCTCACTAGGAAATGGCACCACTTGCGAACCGCTTCAATAATAGCTGTGGCCTCTTTTTCCACTGCTGGATAATGCAACTCGCTACCCTGGAGCGTTCTCGACATAAAAGCTACTGGGCGGCCACCCTGGTTCAAGACTGCGGAGACAGCAACTTCCGAAGCATCACACTCTACAACAAAAGGAAGACTCTCATCCACAGCCCGCAGTGAAACATCCATAAGTTGTTTTTTTTAAAGAATTGAAAGCAGCTAGTGCTGGCTCGCTCAGTGGAAAAGTTTTTGTGTTCACTAAGGGATGTATCGTGTCAGAAAAACCAGGGATCCATTTGGCATAATAGGCAAACAATCCTTGAGCTCTTCGCAGAGAGCCCATATTTGTGGGAGGCGGTAATTCTTGAATGGGACGTAATCTGTCTAGGTTAGGCTTTATAACATTATTCCCGACACAATACCCTAGAACACTGATTGTAGGAACAGAAATAACCGATTTCACTTTATTGAGGGTAAGATTCCGTTTCCAAACCACCTCCAAGAAGTTTTGAACGTTTTCATCATGTTCAGCCTGAGATGCTCCACCTACATTGATATTGTCAAGGTATGAAAAAGTATCTTTGAGCTTCTCATCCTCAACTAGTTTGTCCATAGCTCTTCGGAATGCAGCTAAACCATTCGTCACACCAAATGGAATCCTACAAAATTGAAACAATTTCCCTGCACCTTCAAAAGCAGTGTACTTCCTCTCACTCTCTTTAATGCTGATTTGGTGATACACACTCTTCAAGTCAAATGTGGAAAACACCTTATATTTAGCAAGGTCATGTACCATATCCCCTATCCTTGGGAGGGGGTAAGCATTTAGTTATGTGTATTGGTTAATGGTCTGGGAATAATCAATACAAAGTCTCTTTTTATGCCTGTCAAGTGGATCTTTGACTACTACAACCTGTGCCCTCCAAGGGGATATACTTGGTTCGATGATACCTTCAGATAGTAAATGTGAAATTTGGTCTTTTACAAACAGCTGGTCATCTTGACTATAGCGTCTGGATTTGACTGCAATGGGTTTACACTGTTGAGGTAAGTTCGGAAACAATGACGGTTCATCGATGTCAGCTGTCGCTAGTAAACAAACAGGTTTGGCGCCAGTTATCTTCAAACTTTGTCTTTTCCCTTCATATTGAAAACTCATGCTCTGGTGTTGCTTTTGGAAATCATAATCCAAAATGACATCACAACACAAATCCTTCAGGACCCCGAGCTGTATACAGGGATATCTCTGATCAAGGTGAACCAAGTCTGCTATGACAAATCCAGGGGAACTAGCATTGAACGATTTTGATGCCATTGAGACCGCTGAGCTTGCAGGGACTACTGTCCGTTTTAGTCTCTGTGCGACTTCTTCCTCACATATAAAACTATCTGAGCTACAAGAATCAACAAGTGCCTTCAATGAGTGGCCATTTACACTGATGTTTGTAGCTGCATGTGAAAGATTATTTGTATAAGTGGCAGTTTTACAAAATGGCCTGTTTTACCACATTTGTTGCATGTGGCAGTACGTGCGGGACAACTCACTCTACCTGTACTGTGAAGTGCATTACCAAAAAAATAACATTTTCTCTTTGATAAGTAGGCAGCGGCAACAGCTGAACCTCC
>NC_090730.1:30454016-30459842 GCF_036898095.1 Palaemon carinicauda
AAGGTCTCTTTCCTTCCTTGTGTGCATCAAAGCATTTCAGCATAGGGTGGTCTCTTGCAACAGGACGCCACAGACCGTTGGGCTTCAGCAGTCATTCTTGTGACCTCTGAAGCGCTGGCAATTCAAGCACCTCATGGGTTTGGCATAGTAGTCCTCAATAGGGAAGATTCATATCCCGAGGCCTAGAACTGTTGGAATTGGGCCGATGAAGGTGGCAGTGACTTTGTTCAAGGGCATATCCTTTCTGCCCTTTTTGCACTAAGCAGAGGTGATGATGTAGCAGTCAGTGATGTGTTGAAGTGGCATCCTGATAGGGTATTTGTAGATCATGGCTTAAATCAGCTTCTTTTCTGGATGAATGAATATCAGGAAGATTTCCCTTTGAAGAAGGCTGACGCTTTCCTGGTCCTTTTGGGTGATGATAGGGTCACCACGGAGGTTGGCTCTGGCTGTGATCCGTAAAGTAGGGTATGCGGCTGCGATGGAAATAACCCCTGCATATAATGACACCTCGACAGTGGATGGCAGATTGAACTTGGAAAGCCGTCCTGGATCTGGTGAGGTGGATAGTGGTTGTGGTGCTGGTGAGGTGGACTGTGGATCTAGTATTAGTGAGGTAGACACAGACTCTCCTGCTTGAGGAAGAGTGAAAGTTGCTTCAGGCAGAAGCTGTGTCAGGCACTTAACGCAACTGCAGTCCGGCAGATGTCCCTCTGCCAGATTAAGTGACAGGCCGTCGATAAGAGGGCCCAGATCCATTGCTGCTGTGTCTGTCTCAGGTTCTGACGTGGCAGAAGGTGGACAGGAGGGCAGTGGAGCAGCAAGAATCTAGGCTGGAGTGTTACCAGATGGTTTCACAGTCTTTCCCTTCTTAGCAGCAGCAGGGGTCTCACTGGGGTGGGCGAAGAGGTAGAAACAGGAATGGGGGCAGGAATGGTGGCAGGTGCTCTTGGAGTGACATGGTAAGGAGCAGGAGAGGTGGAGTGAGGGGTAACAGATTTAGGCTGTTTGGAGGTGGCAGGGTTATCTAGGGTCTTCAAAAGCTCCTCCAAAGTGCCTGGAGAATGGAACGTTGGTGGAAGTTCTACATGAGCGTTGAACAGTGGCAGGGTTGCTTTGTACAGTGGAGGTTCCCTATTTCTACTGGTCTAATTTGGTACGTAAGATTATGGTGCAGGTTTCAGTGGTCACATCTGCCCCATATCTAGTCATAAATTGCATCTAAGTAGAACTGCTCAGCGATGTACAGCTCTTGGTCAAGGGCCATGGATGAGATGAAGTAAGTCAATCTTTGTTGGTAGTATGCATGGCACTGTTTGAATGGTTTCTGGTCTTGATGACATTGGTCTTGACAGTGTTGATGTCGCTTGTCATAGCATAACCAACAGATGAAGGTCTTGCTATAAGTGCTTATCTGTAAGTCGACAGTCTATGGCAGAGCTGAAAATTTCAGCCCAGCAGAAGACTGAACTCCGAGCCTAATTCTCAACTACCTGAAAAGGTATCTAGCCAAGTCTAAAGACGACAGTGGGTGGCGCTAATCTCACTGGGAGCTTCTTCTGGAAGGTCTAGTCAGCCCAGGAGCTGAACAACGACTCTGTGGTAAATGAAGGCTTGGTGGCTCTATTTATATGAAACTGGGTAGGGCTTCATTATGGGCGTCGAATTCTCATTGGCTGGGAATGCCTGTGGCGAAGGTAATGGCTGTGTCAAGGTAGTTTACCTCCTTGAGCTGTCTCAGGAGGCACATTGTGGGCTGAGCGATGGATCAGGAGATCGGGTAGCTAGAGTGCCATGTGTGTGAGATTCCCGGTTATAGTAATGTGCAATCTGATTGGTCAAGGCACTCGCTGGGAATAGCTTTTTTCCTGGCATCATAAGATGCTGTTCCACTCACTGGTGCTTTCATTGTCGGTGTTTTCGTCATTGGTTTGGCTGATTGTGGTCGAAGGGTGGGGGGTCAGTGCTCCATCGGCAGGTAGTTAAGATGGTGAGGATGCTGGCACTAAATAAACTACCGAGTTGAAGCGGAACTCGATCTCCCGTCTAGCACAACGCCAGACGAGGACGTTTTCAATAAACCACCACAACCCCTTACCATCCATATTCAATTTATGTAAATCCAAAATAATGTTTGCTGTGACCCAAGAAAAGATATCAATCTCCATCTGATACTCCGAGTTGGCTCCTTATATTATTCACTCTGCAGAATTCATGATGGTCTTTTTACCTCTCAAAATTCTCCTATATCTTCTAAATAAAACAAATGTTATCCTTCAACGTTCATTTACTTGAAATGAAACTTGTTGCTATTGCAATATTAATTACATAAATAAAATGGAATAAAAAAATCCACCCACATATACCATACAAAAGCAACTACTATGATTGCTCTTAGAAAAATAATATAAGCTCTTCGACCAGGAAGCAATAAAGTATTTGAGCAGGACCATAATAGAAATCTAATTACATCTTATGCATGAAAAATATAGAAGTATGCATCACCATTGGATACTTCTTCATTTATGACAGCAATAATTTTGGTAACAGTTTAGCTATAATAAGAGAGTGGGTCTTATCGAATTAGGTGAAGAAAGTTGCTAAAATCCAAGATTTCATGTCCAGAGTTACATCAACATTATCATTATAGTTACATGAATGTAAGTAAACTTAGTTTGATTAACGTTTTCGTCAAAATTTCGAATGAAAAAGGTGAAAAGCCTCAATATGCGAAGAAGGAAAGTTTCTTTTCGAGATATCAAGAATTTGAATGGTTTATATAGTTAGGAGAATCCAAAAGCCTTCACAAATATAATGATTAATTTATCTGAAAATCTATATTTTTCTTCTAATATTTGCTAGTTTTACATAAGAAAGTAAAGGGGATATCAATTTTATTATGAGTATTAAAGGGTTTATATTTTCCGTTTTTAATAAACTTTAGGGTATGACATGGGACATTAATGGATCAATGGATGATCGTGAGTCTCTTTATTGACTAATAATAGCAAAGACTTGAAAAAAATCGGTAACTAAATTACAGACTGCAAAAAAAAAAAAAAAAAAAAATTCCACCTTGAAGGGGTGACATAGTATTGAAAACAGGAATATTTAATTTAAAATATCAAAGGCAGATTCCAAAGGCAATATTTCAGATATTACCATAATATCAAGGACTGTTCATTTTTCGTTATTTGTAATTGCGACATGAGGTAATATATGACCAAACAAAGATGCAAACAACTTAAAGAATAACTAAATTGAAACTTATTTGTGCAGGCATTAGGAATCGGTAATACGGCGTTACTGGAATCAGGAAGCGAACATTATGGATTCTGAATATCCGAAAGCAGCCTTTTACCACCCAAAAATATTGCAATATTTGTAATGAACGTCTCAAACTAGTTTTGGTAACAACCCATTACCAAATTTATAGTTATAAGGTTTTCATTGATTGGAAAAAAGAAAAAAAAGAAAACAACGTCCTTACTATACATTCAAATGCCAAAATGGAACGCTGAATAGAGATATACATTTCATTATGATTGGAATCAACCAGTAAAACTTAACACCCAGAACAAAGAACAAAGTTATGGGCACTGTGACTACAAACATGACTCCTATTATATACAGCATAAAAGACTCTCTTACACAGTATAAAAGACTAACTGGCTTCCTTCTTTTGTATTTTACGTTTGTGAGGATTAAGCATTGCTTTGGTGTTCTAGAGGTCGATGGTTATATTCCCTGAGAATGATACTCTTGTTAATAAATATCATCAGGTTATACTAGATGTCTATAATGAAGACTAATGATGATAACACTGATTAACGTCAATTACAACTTTTTTAAAGATCTCCTCAGCCCTCTTATACGTTCAAACCAATAGTGCTGCAAATATAGAAGTTGCTTAAAAGATATATTGCCAAACATTTCGAAAAGTGATTGCTATCAAAGATCCCCGTTTTCATAACGATACCTTGTTGCAAATGCAACAGCATCCGCAATTATCAGCTTCAAATAATATTATATATATATTTATATATATATATATATATATACATATATATATATATATATATGTATGTATATATATATATATATATACATATATATATATATATATATATGTATATATATATATATATATATATATGTATATATATATATATATATATACATATATATATATATATATATAGTATATGTGTGTGTGTTTGTATATCAACACTGTAACAAATTAAGAAAATAATACACAACAGAATGAATATAACAGAGATGACGTACAAATAAAAAGAAAGCTATAAAATGACACACGAAGAGGGAAAAAGAGACTGATAAATATTAGATTAGATCGTTAATTATATGAAATGAACGATTGCCCTTTCTCCTACAGCGCAAAATGATACGGTGATGAAGAAAAGAAATTAAAAGGAGTTCGTTTGCTACGAGTTGAAGAAATAAAGGGTCAAAGCGAAGAGAGAGAGAGAGAGAGAGAGAGAGAGAGAGAGAGAGAGACTCCCATAAAACCAAAGTATCTAAATCCAATCTTTCTCGGTGATGATATCCTAAAACTCTGCTACTTGGCAATTTTCAGCTTTGAAATCTCATCACATGGGACAATTAAAGGAATTAGAGAGAGAGAGAGAGAGAGAGAGAGGAGAGAGAGAGAGAGAGAGAGAGAGCAATCAATATATCAAATTGTGATTCAATCCTGCAATGAAGTATAATGAGACAGCAATCAAGTTATCAAATTGTGATTCAATCCTGCAATGAAGTATATCAGCCTATTTCCTAACTAGAATTTTTTTCTGATGGGAGTATTGTCTTTATATCAAGCACACTAAGATATCGGTTTCTAGTGTTATATTAAATGTCAAAAAAGTCTAAGTAAAAAAGAAAAAAAAAACATGCTTATAACAGCTATAGGTGACCATTTCCGTGTGTGTGTGTTTGTGTGTGTGTGTGTTTGTGTGTGTGTGAGAGTTTTATTTCATTACCTACAGCACAAACTAGTAATTTTCTATTCTATTAATTAAGCCTTTAAATTATTATGACAGAAGAATCCCTTCCAAATAACCCTAAAAATCTTCCTATTATTTCCCACAACTTCCACGAATTGTTCTCCGAAGACTTCCTTGGACAGAAGGCGTCTTATTCGGCATATCCAGACTTCAGTATGTAGAAGGAATGAGATCCTTATTCCGCATCCCTCCTTCTATCTTTTTATTTGTCTATTCCAAATATAATTTTCTCCTCTCTTCCATTTCTTCCTCCTATTCTCTCTCAACGAACGTCTGTATTACGCTTCCTTTTTATTTTTACTCCTAGTTGTTTCAAAGTGAAAAGGTTGGAAAGTTTGTTTATAATTTTGTTTCTAGTAATCAAATTTTTTCTTTTATTCTTCCCATCGTCTTCCTCTTCCGTTCGATAATTCTATTTTTTCTGGGAAGAACTCGATACAACAAGCGCGCAAACATTAAATCTTGAGTATTTCACCCAAGTTGAAAAAAGAAGGATCTTCAAAAAATAATAACATAGAGAATTATCAGTAGGAAATTTGAGAACATACTTACTTAAACATATATAAGCAAAGTGTTCCTCCAGTTTAGGAGAGGTGTATTATTGGAAGGTTAAGGAAAATACCTTGGCTATGAAGATGTTGTTCTTCAAAATATAATCTTTCTTAAAAAATAAAAGAATAAAATGAAATAAAAAATGTATGCGGTCAGAAAAAATGTTATAGGAAAATTTTACATTCCGCTAATATATTATATCGTTTCACCTGAAAATTCCTAGGAACTCATTGCCATCATCCATTTTTTT
>NC_090730.1:30460342-30467842 GCF_036898095.1 Palaemon carinicauda
CCCAAGTATGAGGTAGAAATTTATTTCTATTTGAACACGATGTTGTTTTGATATTTATCCATATTGACTCATTAGGGGTAATTTGAATGAATTACTACCAATTGTGTCTCGTGGTGGCCCGGGGAAATCGGGTAAAACTCGCTGGTAAGAGACTGATGTCTCGCCAGGTAAATCCTCGGACAGCTAGATTAGTGTCAGGTTCGGATTTCCTTTTCTGGCTCTCGTGGCATGGTTGGTTTCGACCTGGCCTTTCATTATAAGGGGCTAGTGTTCGATCCCAAGTATGAGGTAGAAATTTATTACTATTTGAACACGATGTTGTGTTGATATTTATCCATATTGACTCATTAAGGGTAATTTGAATGAATTACTACCAATTGTGTCACGTGGTGGCCCGGGGAAATCGGGTAAAACTCGCTGGTAAGAGACTGATGTCTCGCCAGGTAAATCCTCGGACAGCTAGATTAGCGTCAGGTTCGGATTTCCTTTTATGGGCTCTCGTGGCATGGTGGTTTCGACCTTGCCTTTCAGTAGAAGGGGCTAGCGTTCGATCCAAAGTATGAGGTAGAAATTTATTTCTATTTAAACACGATGTTGTGTTGATATTTATCCATATTGACTCATTAGGGGTAATTTGAATGAATTACTACCAATTGTGTCACGTGGTGGCCCGGGGAAATCGGGTAAAACTCGCTGGTAAGAGACATGTCTCGCCAGGTAAATCCTCGGACAGCTGGATTAGCGTCAGGTTCGGATTTCCTTTTATGGGCTCTCGTGGCATGGTTGGTTTCGACCTGGCCTTTCATTAGAAGGGGCTAGCGTTCGATCACAAGTATGAGGTAGAAATTTATTTCTATTTGAACACGATGTTGTGTTGATATTTATCCATATTGACTCATTAGGGGTAATTTGAATGAATTACTACCAATTGTGTCACGTGGTGGCTCGGGGAAATCGGGTAAAACTCGCTGGTAAGAGACTGATGTCTCGCCAGGTAAATCCTCGGACAGCTAGATTAGCGTCATGTTCGGATTTCCTTTTATGAGCTCTCGTGGCATGGTTGGTTTCGACCTGGCCTTTCATTAGAAGGGGCTAGCGTTCGATCCCAAGTATGAGGTAGAAATTTATTTCTATTTGAACACGATGTTGTGTTGATATTTATCCATATTGACTCATTAGGGGTAATTTGAATGAATTACTACCAATTGTGTCACGTGGTGGCCCGGGGAAATAGGGTAAAACTCGCTGGTAAGAGACTGATGTCTCGCCAGGTAAATCCTCGGACAGCTAGATTAGCGTCAGGTTCGTATTTCCTTTTATGGGCTCTCGTGGCATGGTTGGTTTCGTCCTGGCCTTTCATTAGAAGGGCCTAGTGTTCGATCCCAAGTATGAGGTAGAAATTTATTACTATTTGAACACGATGTTGTGTTGATATTTATCCATATTGACTCATTAGGGGTAATTTGAATGAATTACTACCAATTGTGTCACGTGGTGGCCCGGGGAAATCGGGTAAAACTCGCTGGTAAGAGACTGATGTAACGCCAGCTAAATCCTCGGACAGCTAGATTAGCGTCAGGTTCGGATTTCCTTTTATGGGCTCTCGTGGCATGGTTGGTTTCGACCTGGCCTTTCATTATAAGGGGCTAGTGTTCGATCCCAAGTATGAGGTAGAAATTTATTACTATTTGAACTCGATGTTGTGTTGATATTTATCCATATCGACTCATTAAGGGTAATTTGAATGAATTACTACCAATTGTGTCACGTGGTGGCCCGGGGAAATCGGGTAAAACTCGCTGGTAAGAGACTGATGTCTCGCCAGGTAAATCCTCGGACAGCTAGATTAGCGTTAGGTTCGGATTTCCTTTTATGGGCTCTCGTGTCATGGTTGGTTTCGACCTGGCCTTTCATTAGAAGGGGCTAGCGTTCGATCCCAAGTATGAGGTAGAAATTTATTTCTATTTGAACACGATGTTGTGTTGATATTTATCCATATTGACTCATTAGGGGTAATTTGAATGAATTACTACCAATTGTGTCACGTGGTGGCCCGGGGAAATCGGGTAAAACTCGCTGGTAAGAGACTGATGTCTCGCCAGGTAAATCCTCTGACAGGTAGATTAGCGTCAGGTTCGGATTTCCTTTTATGGGCTCTCGTGGCATGGTTGGTTTCGACCTGGCCTTTAATTAGAAGGGGCTAGCGTTTGATCCCAAGTATGAGGTAGAAATTTATTTCTATTTGAACACGATGTTGTGTTGATATTTATCCATATTGACTCATTAGGGGTAATTTGAATGAATTACTACCAATTGTGTCACGTGGTGGCCCGGGAAATCGGGTAAAACTCGCTGGTAAGAGACTGATGTCTCGCCAGGTAAATCCTCGGACAGCTAGATTAGCGTCAGGTTCGGATTTCCTTTTATGGGCTCTCGTGACATGGTTGGTTTCGACCTGGCCTTTCATTAGAAGGGGCTAGAGTTCGATCCCAAGTATGAGGTAGAAATTTATTTCTATTTGAACACGATGTTGTTTTGATATTTATCCATATTGACTCATTAGGGGTAATTTGAATGAATTACTACCAATTGTGTCACGTGGTGGCCCGGGGAAATCGGGTAAAAACTCGCTGGTAAGAGACTGATGTCTCGCCAGGTAAATCCTCGGACAGCTAGATTAGTGTCAGGTTCGGATTTCCTTTTCTGGGCTCTCGTGGCATGGTTGGTTTCGACCTGGCCTTTCATTATAAGGGGCTAGTGTTCGATCCCAAGTATGAGGTAGAAATTTATTACTATTTGAACACGATGTTGTGTTGATATTTATCCATATTGACTCATTAAGGGTAATTTGAATGAATTACTACCAATTGTGTCACGTGGTGGCCCGGGGAAATCGGGTAAAACTCGCTGGTAAGAGACTGATGTCTCGCCAGGTAAATCCTCGGACAGCTAGATTAGTGTCAGGTTCGGATATCCTTTTATGGGCTCTCGTGGCATGGTTGGTTTCGACCTGGCCTTTCATTATAAGGGGCTAGCGTTCGATCCAAAGTATGAGGTAGAAATTTATTTCTATTTAAACACGATGTTGTGTTGATATTTATCCATATTGACTCATTAGGGGTAATTTGAATGAATTACTACCAATTGTGTCACGTGGTGGCCCGGGGAAATCGGGTAAAACTCGCTGGTAATAGACATATCTCGCCAGGTAAATCCTCGGACAGCTAGATTAGCGTCAGGTTCGGATTTCCTTTTATGGGCTCTCGTGTCATGGTTGGTTTCGACCTGGCCTTTCATTAGAAGGGGCTAGCGTTCGATCCCAAGTATGAGGTAGAAATTTATTTCTATTTGAACACGATGTTGTGTTGATATTTATCCATATTGACTCATTAGGGGTAATTTGAATGAATTACTACCAATTGTGTCACGTGGTGGCCCGGGGAAATCGGGTAAAACTCGCTGGTAAGAGACTGATGTCTCGCCAGGTAAATCCTCTGACAGGTAGATTAGCGTCAGGTTCGGATTTCCTTTTATGGGCTCTCGTGGCATGGTTGGTTTCGACCTGGCCTTTAATTAGAAGGGGCTAGCGTTCGATCCCAAGTATGAGGTAGAAATTTATTTCTATTTGAACACGATGTTGTGTTGATATTTATCCATATTGACTCATTAGGGGTAATTTGAATGAATTACTACCAATTGTGTCACGTGGTGGCCGGGAAATCGGGTAAAACTCGCTGGTAAGAGACTGATGTCTCGCCAGGTAAATCCTCGGACAGCTAGATTAGCGTCAGGTTCGGATTTCCTTTTATGGGCTCTCGTGGCATGGTTGGTTTCGACCTGGCCTTTCATTAGAAGGGGCTAGAGTTCGATCCCAAGTATGAGGTAGAAATTTATTTCTATTTGAACACGATGTTGTGTTGATATTTATCCATATTGACTCATTAGGGGTAATTTGAATGAATTCCTACAAATTGTGTCACGTGGTGGCCCGGGGAAATCGTGTAAAACTCGCTGGTAAGAGACTGATGTCTCGCCAGGTAAATCCTCGGACAGCTAGATTAGCGTCAGGTTCGGATTTCATTTTATGGGCTCTCGTGGCATGGTTGGTTTCGACCTGGCCTTTCATTATAAGGGGCTAGTGTTCGATCCCAAGTATGAGGTAGAAATTTATTACTATTTGAACACGATGTTGTGTTGATATTTATCCATATTGACTCATTTAGGGTAATTTGAATGAATTACTACCAATTGTGTCACGTGGTGGCCCGGGGAAATCGGGTAAAACTCGCTGGTAAGAGACTGATGTCTCGCCAGGTAAATCCTCGGACAGCTAGATTAGCGTCAGGTTCGGATTTCCTTTTATGGGCTCTCGTGACATGGTTGGTTTCGACCTGGCCTTTCATTAGAAGGGGCTAGAGTTCGATCCCAAGTATGAGGTAGAAATTTATTTCTATTTGAACAGGATGTTGTTTTGATATTTATCCATATTGACTCATTAGGGGTAATTTGAATGAATTACTACCAATTGTGTCACGTGGTGGCCCGGGGAAATCGGGTAAAACTCGCTGGTAAGAGACTGATGTCTCGCCAGGTAAATCCTCGGACAGCTAGATTAGTGTCAGGTTCGGATTTCCTTTTCTGGGCTCTCGTGGCATGGTTGGTTTCGACCTGGCCTTTCATTATAAGGGGCTAGTGTTCGATCCCAAGTATGAGGTAGAAATTTATTACTATTTGAACACGATGTTGTGTTGATATTTATCCATATTGACTCATTAAGGGTAATTTGAATGAATTACTACCAATTGTGTCACGTGGTGGCCCGGGGAAATCGGGTAAAACTCGCTGGTAAGAGACTGATGTCTCGCCAGGTAAATCCTCGGACAGCTAGATTAGCGTCAGGTTCGGATTTCCTTTTATGGGCTCTAGTGGCATGGTTGGTTTCGACCTTGCCTTTCAGTAGAAGGGGCTAGCGTTCGATCCAAAGTATGAGGTAGAAATTTATTTCTATTTAAACACGATGTTGTGTTGATATTTATCCATATTGACTCATTAGGGGTAATTTGAATGAATTACTACCAATTGTGTCACGTGGTGGCCCGGGGAAATCGGGTAAAACTCGCTGGTAAGAGACATGTCTCGCCAGGTAAATCCTTGGACAGCTGGATTAGCGTCAGGTTCGGATTTCCTTTTATGGGCTCTCGTGGCATGGTTGGTTTCGACCTGGCCTTTCATTAGAAGGGGCTAGCGTTCGATCCCAAGTATGAGGTAGAAATTTATTTCTATTTGAACACGATGTTGTGTTGATATTTATCCATATTGACTCATTAGGGGTAATTTGAATGAATTACTACCAATTGTGTCACGTGGTGGCCCGGGGAAATCGGGTAAAACTCGCTGGTAAGAGACTGATGTCTCGCCAGGTAAATCCTCGGACAGCTAGATTAGCGTCAGGTTCGGATATCCTTTTATGGGCTCTCGTGGCATGGTTGGTTTTGACCTGGCCTTTCATTAGAAGTGGCTAGCGTTCGATCCCAAGTATGAGGTAGAAATTTATTTCTATTTGAACACGATGTTGTGTTATATTTATTCATATTGACTCATTAGGGGTAATTTGAATGAATTACTACCAATTGTGTCACGTGGTGGCCCGGGGAAATCGGGTAAAACTCGCTGGTAAGAGACTGATGTCTCGCCAGGTAAATCCTCGGACAGCTAGATTAGCGTCAGGTTCGGATTTCCTTTTATGGGCTCTCGTGGCATGGTTGGTTTCGACCTGGCCTTTCATTAGAAGCGGCTAGCGTTCGATCCCAAGTATGAGGTAGAAATTTATTTCTATTTGAAAACGATGTTGTGTTATATTTATTCATATTGACTCATTAGGGGTAATTTGAATGAATTACTACCAATTGTGTCACGTGGTGGCCCGGGAAAATCGGGTAAAACTCGCTGGTAAGAGACTGATGTAACGCCAGCTAAATCCTCGGACAGCTAGATTAGCGTCAGGTTCGGATTTCCTTTTATGGGCTCTCGTGGCATGGTTGGTTTCGACCTGGCCTTTCATTATAAGGGGCTAGTGTTCGATCCCAAGTATGAGGTAGAAATTTATTACTATTTGAACTCGATGTTGTGTTGATATTTATCCATATCGACTCATTAAGGGTAATTTGAATGAATTACTACCAATTGTGTCACGTGGTGGCCCAGGGAAATCGGGTAAAACTCGCTGGTAAGAGACTGATGTCTCGCCAGGTAAATCCTCGGACAGCTAGATTAGCGTCAGGTTCGGATTTCCTTTTATGGGCTCTCGTGACATGGTTGGTTTCGACCTGGCCTTTCATTAGAAGGGGCTAGAGTTCGATCCCAAGTATGAGGTAGAAATTTATTTCTATTTGAACACGATGTTGTTTTGATATTTATCCATATTGACTCATTAGGGGTAATTTGAATGAATTACTACCAATTGTGTCACGTGGTGGCCCGGGGAAATCGGGTAAAACTCGCTGGTAAGAGACTGATGTCTCGCCAGGTAAATCCTCGGACAGCTAGATTAGTGTCAGGTTCGGATTTCCTTTTCTGGGCTCTCGTGGCATGGTTGGTTTCGACCTGGCCTTTCATTATAAGGGGCTAGTGTTCGATCCCAAGTATGAGGTAGAAATTTATTACTATTTGAACACGATGTTGTGTTGATATTTATCCATATTGACTCATTAAGGGTAATTTGAATGAATTACTACCAATTGTGTCACGTGGTGGCCCGGGGAAATCGGGTAAAACTCGCTGGTAAGAGACTGATGTCTCGCCAGGTAAATCCTCGGACAGCTATATTAGTGTCAGGTTCCGATATCCTTTTATGGGCTCTCGTGGCATGGTTGGTTTCGACCTGGCCTTTCATTAGAAGGGGCTAACGTTCGATCCCAAGTATGAGGTAGAAATTTATTTCTATTTAAACACGATGTTGTGTTGATATTTATCCATATTGACTCATTAGGGGTAATTTGAATGAATTACTACCAATTGTGTCACGTGGTGGCCCGGGGAAATCGGGTAAAACTCGCTGGTAAGAGACATGTCTCGCCAGGTAAATCCTCGGACAGCTAGATTAGCGTCAGGTTCGGATTTCCTTTTATGGGCTCTCGTGTCATGGTTGGTTTCGACCTGGCCTTTCATTAGAAGGGGCTAGCGTTCGATCCCAAGTATGAGGTAGAAATTTATTTCTATTTGAACACGATGTTGTGTTGATATTTATCCATATTGACTCATTAGGGGTTTTTTGAATGAATTACTACCAATTGTGTCACGTGGTGGCCCGGGGAAATCGGGTAAAACTCGCTGGTAAGAGACTGATGTCTCGCCAGGTAAATCCTCTGACAGGTAGATTAGCGTCAGGTTCGGATTTCCTTTTATGGGCTCTCGTGGCATGGTTGGTTTCGACCTGGCCTTTAATTAGAAGGGGCTAGCGTTCGATCCCAAGTATGAGGTAGAAATTTATTTCTATTTGAA
>NC_090730.1:30475342-30492842 GCF_036898095.1 Palaemon carinicauda
CCTTAGTTCTGACATAATCAATTCATCTTTATGAGTCAAGAACTCAATTTTCTTATTTTGATTACTAATTTTAAGACGATTGGAAATTCCTAAACCTAAACTTGCAACAGACCCAAAGATGCTTAATGCAGCATAAATGAACGGATTCCGTCTTTCTTTATGTTCGTGTCCTACAGTCCACATCAAAAGGTCATAAGCCAAAGATCCTGTCTCGCCAGTCTTATTTTTCAAGTCATCAGATAGCATCTCTGCAACTTTTAATGTTGATCCAAGCAAACTCTTAGTAGTCAAATGAAAATGTCTTCTATGCAACTCATCCAATGATGCAGAAAACCTTGAAATGGCGGTTCTTAAGCTAGTGACATCATTCTCTTGAAGAAAAATTGCTTGCATATGCACTTCGACAATTACGTTGGTTGATGTAATAAAAATGTCTTCTTGTCTTTCAACTATATTGCCATATTTAAAATATATATTTTTAGTCTTAGAACTCATCCCATACAAGAAAAATGTCTGAGCGAACAATATCACTCCCAACAACAAAAAATTCATCTTGGAAACCTGTAACGAGAAAAAATATATGTAATTACTCCTGTATTAAAAAGAAAACTTTTAGTCACACAAAATAAAATTTTTCCTCACTTCTTTTCCTCTCTTTTCTTTTTAATTTCTTATGTGAGACAATGGTACTATTCTCTCATCCGTGGGTTGGGCTACGTTTTGAATTCTAAACCTATTGGCCGTTAATGTTTCCAAAATGTTAAATGGGCCTTCAAACTTAGGTGTTAATTTATAGTTGAGCCCTTTTCTGACATTGATTTTAATATAGATGTTATCACGCACGGTATATGTTTTAGTTGGTTTCGCTATTTTATCATGATTCCTTTTCATTATGATTTGTGATTCTTCTAAATTCTTTCGAAGGATATCATATCGACTTATACTTGCATTTATACATTCTTTTAAAGGATTTGATAGATTAGTTGTAGGCGTTAATACATGGAAAGGTGTTCTAACTGGGGTACCATACAATGCTTCATGCGGTGACATTTTAATTGATATATGATATGAATGATTGAGAGTACTCAGTGCCGCCGGTATTGCAATATCCCAGTTGGGGTCTGATCCCCCTAGTGTTACCCTCAATATATTTAATATCTTCCTATTTGCTCTTTCCACTAGCCCATTCGACTCTGGGTGATATATCATGGTATTAATCTTCTTTATGTTGAGGAATTCACACAATGAGGTAAGAAAGTGATTTTTAAATTCACCACCCGAGTCTGAGATTATCATGTGTGGAATTCCATGTTTACAAATGTAACACTCGTAAAACTTCCTAGCGCATTCAATCGCAGTTTTAGTTTTAAGCGCTATTAGTTCTGTATATCGAGTTAAAGCATCTATAATTACTAAGAGGTGCTTATTTCCTCTGTCTGACTCGTAAAATCCTGTTAACAAATCTAAATGTATTCTTTCAAAGGGTTGATTGGGCACAGGATAAGCTCCTAGGCTGACAGGTGTTTTCGTATGCCCTTTGTTTTCCTGACATGTGCGACAATTAGCTATGTGTCTTTTTATATCTGCAAGCATTGTATGCCAATAAAACAATGATTTGGCTTTCTGTGACATTAATGAGAACCCAGGGTGTCCATGTAATGGATTTGAATGCAACCAATTCAGGACAGTGGAAATAAGTGAGATTGGTACTACTACCTGGTCGTTAGTTACATGTGGTGTATTGCGGGTTTTCCTTGTCACAGTCCTACACAGAATATTATCTTTGATTATATAATTCTGCTGCTTATACTTTATATATTCCTTTTCTTTATGATTGCCTTTCAAAGCATTTATAATTGTTTTTATTTTCTGATCTTTTCTTTGCTCAGTCTGTAACAATTCAGCACTCCAGCCTAAATCTTCTTGTTCAGATATTGTTTTTACAATAGGCATGGATGTTGATATATCTATTAATTCAGCTAAAGGCTCCGTACAAGATGACACGGGGTTGCGTGATAATGCATCCGCAATGATATTTGCTTTCCCAGGTAAATACCCGATTCTTGCGCCAAAATCTTGAATGATCAAATGCCACCGAGTTCGTTTAGGGCTGTGATTGAAGCCTTTAAAGAACTCTGTTAGTGGTTTATGGTCAGTAAGAACCTTAACGGGATAACCGTAAATTATGAACTTAAAATGCACTAGCGAATTAACAATAGCTAGTCCTTCCTTGTCTATTACTGCATACTTACTTTCGGAAGTTCTCAATTTTCGAGAATAGAAAGCTATCGGGAAAAACTGTTTATCATATTGCTGAAGCAATACCCCTCCTACTCCTAAGTCTGAGGCGTCTGTTGCAATGAAGAATTCCTTACCGAAGTCAGGAAATTTTAAGATAGGAGAACTACACAGTTCATCTTTCAAAGTATTAAACGCCTGTTGATGTTGCTCAGACCATATGAAATCTACGCCCTTCTTCGTAAGATCAGTTAAAGGAGCGGCTATTATTGAATAGTTGCGTATAAAACGCCTGTAATATCCACTACAACCCAGAAATTGTTGTATTCCCTTGACATTAGTAGGTATGGGAAAATTACGTATAGCCGACACCTTATCATGGACTACTTTAAGACCTTGGCTTGACACCATGAAACCCAAATATATCAATTCTGTTTTGAAAAATTCACACTTACTAATCTTTACCCTTAAGTTATGTTGTCTTAATCTCTGTAGTACTAGTTCTAACTTACGTAGATGTTTTTCTAAGGTGATGGAAAAGATTACAAGATCATCCATATAGGCATGCAAGTCTCCAAACACTATGTTAATCATTCTTGTAATAAATGTTATAGGAGCACAACGTAAACCAAAAGGCATCCGTAAAAATTCATAATGTCCCCTGGCTGTGCTGAAGGCTGTTTATGGGATACTATCTTCTTCTAATGATATCTGGTGAAAGCCTTTAAGTAAGTCCAAACTGGTAAAATATTTATTCTGACCTAACAAAGACAAAATATCGTTAGTACATGGCACTGGGAATCGATCAGGGATCGTTTCCTCGTTTAGACGACGAAAGTCGACGCAGATACGCCATGTTCGATCTTTTTTCGGTACAACTATTAAAGGAAAATTATAAGGGCTATTTGATTTTCTAATGACTCCTTCCTCTAACATTTTACTTACTTCATCATTTATTTCATTCTGGAATTTCATAGGGAGTCTGTACGAGAGTACATATATAATTTTCTGCTTGTCTTTTAACCTTATTTGATGCTCGATCACATCTGTTTTTCCTAAGGATCCATCCGTAGTGGAAAAGACATCTATATATTTAGTTAAAAGTTCAAAAATTTTCTGCTGAATTTCTTCGTCTTGAATGTCCTTACTGATTTTATTTTTAATAGATCGCAAAAGGGATTCATCCGCAACTGATTGAGAGTGATTGATTTCAGCAACGGTAAGAATACGATGTTTATAAACTTCTACATCCAAGATATGTTGATTTTTGTGAATTACTAAAGTGTTATTTAAATGATTACAGACTTCGATATTACATTCCTGATGTGAGCGTACTGTATAAATAGCTTGTGTGACAGACAATCCGTTGGTTTTCAAAGTATCGGAAAGGATTAATATTTCAGATCCCGGTAGTGTTTTCTTTATTTGCACTATTAAATTCGAAGGTATGTTTGGTTCGATATATTGCGTGCAAGATGATATTACGGGTGAACGAGAATTCTTCTGGGTCGCGTATATTATTTCTTTATTAGTGAGACAAGTTATTGGTTCTTCAACGTACGTTACGGTTACATTTGTCGTCTCCTTTTTATCCAAAACTGACTTTAAGGTATTTGAAGACTTATAGAATTTCCCTTTGATATACACGCCGTGCTTGGCAGGAGCTAAGATAATGTTTTGATTTCCCATAGATGGGTATCCTATAATTACAGCTGGATACATATTAATGTTTTTTACAACAACAAATGTATCGGCAAACATGCGATTACCGACTCTGAACTGAATATGAGTTATGCCTATGACGTTTAATTCATTATTTCCTATACCTGAAAGTCTAATTCCTGATTTTTCAATCGGAAAGTTCGAAAGCAACAAATGATACGTCTTCAAATCCATAATATTACGTGGACTACCAGAGTCAAAAAATAACGTAAAGGATTTGTGTTCTAAATTTACAGCATATAAGGCTGGCCGTAACTCATTTTGGCTTATTATCGTATGAATTCGTTGCAAATCTACGGGAGCATGCACCTTTCTACTTAATTCGGCCGTGTGTTTCATAGGAAAATCTATTGTCTCACAATTATCTGATAAAACATTAAACTGATTATTCAATACTATTGATGTTGACATGAATGACCTTGACCCAACATCACTCTCTTCCCCTCTAGAGTTAACTATGTGGTATTTGCTTTGCTCTGCACATTCTGAAAATTAGACTGACTTTGCCACGTCTGGTTTGACGGCCCAGGCTCAGCGATATTTGAAGAAGTGTTTGTTTGTTTCGGACTCTGAACTGCATTGACATTTTGTTGTTTCTTCTTATTGTTAAAATGAGGATTTTTCTTTTTATTTCCTTATGGAACTGACTGTGGAATTGACTGTGTATTTCTAGGATATTGTTGTCTTACGCGTGTAACATTGACTATAAGAATGTGATGCTGTGTTGTGAACTGAGCAAAATTTCGTTCTACAGTCTGCGCTTATGTGACCTTGACGTTTGCAGTTGTAACACGTCACTCCCGCTACTGGACTGTTAATTACGTTCACTGTTTGTGGTTTTGTTTCATTCTTAGCAAAAACTTGAGTTAACACGGGATCGAGATCTGGACACTTGGACATGTGTTTCTTTATCTGTTTATAGACATCCAATTCCGTACTTGCAGGCATTAACTTCTTATCAAAGCACCGCACTAAAGCTTCAGGCAACATAAGTGTCATGCAAGTTAAATACATTAATCGTAAAAAATCTTTCACGGAGAGGTTATCGTTAGTAACCCAAGTGGAATTACCTAAAATGTCCTAATATTCGTTAAGCCTATCAGCTATGAGAGCTGCTCTCTCAATAACATTAAGCCGATTCATAGTGGCTTGATTAAGTGTATTTCATAACGTTAACACTACATCTAAGGCTTCCTCACCCCCATAGATCGCGCGTAACCTAACTTTGAAATCATCCCAAGTAACTGCTTCTTGAAATGAAACACCTCTTAAATACGCACTCGCATCCCCCTTAGAAAAATCTATAAAACTTTTAGCTCCTTGTAATTGTACAAAAGGATCTACGATTTGTTTGGCATTTAAATGGGCATCAACGGATGAAATCCATGACTCCACATTTTGTGGCAAGAACCCGTTGACCCGACCTTGAAAAGGAAGGATTGCTGACCTGGCATTTACAAGCGTCACAATTGGAGGAGGAGTAGCCTGGCCTACACCACTAGGTCCAGGGGTAGGGCTGACAGGAGGAGCAAAGACTGCTGTATTTTTTTTTTCTATCTCTTTGACCCCTTTCAATTCTATCAAAATATCTATATGAGTACAGACGCCCACTGCGTAAACGCACATGTATAATAAAATTCCCCCAACAATGTTACTAATCCCAAAACTTTTCCCCCAAGAGTTTCTGAAAGAAAAAGGAATTAGCACAAAGAAAGAAAAATTCTAAATGAGAATTCGAGGTTTCTTATAACAAAGTTTAGGAATTCACTCACCCCAGTAATAATGGACTAACGACTTGTGACAACTACACTTCACTGCCCAAACTAAAATGAATACAAAATATCTGTACTTAGCTTATATATGAAGTCGACACGTCCTCTCTCTCTCTCTCTCTCTCTTGATGTTTTGTTAGCGATGTCTCGTTCTAGTTTCTTGTTGAATGTAGTTCTTCCTGGATATGTCTTGCAATTGTTGAACGCCAGTCCTTGGGTTTCCTAGGATGTTGATTGAAGATTGAGGTTGTATACTAACATATGTTGATGTTAGCTTTTCCGTTGGACTTAGTCAAAATTGTAGATTCTTGTAGATAATGTTGAGTTCTTGAAGATCTTTATCAGGTTTTACAGCTTTTATTTTGAAGTCTTGAAGATATTTCTCTGGTTTTACAGCTATTATTTTGAAGTCTTGAAGATATTTCTCTAATTCTTAGAGTTTAACCGCTGTCTTAGAGTTTAATCGCTGTCTTAGAGTTTAATCGCTGCCTTAGAGTTTAATCGCTGCCACCATTTATTGGCGTGCTACTGTCTTAAGCACACATTTGAGCATGAGTTGTTTTCAGATGTATTTAAATGGATTAACTGAATACATCTTAATAGTTTTTAAGTTTTATTCTATAAAACAACAGAGTTAAACATCTCCATCACTGGAGGAAGCTGTGTTGGTCCAGATGACCAATTCTGGTGAAGTTTAGATATGAACTGAATAAATTATCGATATCACAGATATCGTATGCTTGCTTTAATTTAGCCACGTGACGGAATCGGAAGACACCTGCATCCGGTGACGTCACAAACTTTCACACGAGGAGACAATGTGTTGACGTTAAGAAAGAATGTCAATTTGCCGAGGTTTGCATTATACGTCCTGTTTACAATTTTGAATGACTACAGCAAATCCCAGGGTTAGTTCTTCCAACCAACATGACATATTACGTCATTTGTTTTAAACATATAAACTATTCTAATCATTACATATATATATATATATATATATATATATATATATATATATATATATATATATATATATATACATATATATATATATATATATATATATATATATATATATATATATATATATATATATATAAATATATATATATATATATATATATATATATATATATATATATATATATATATATATATATATATATATATATATATATATATGTATATATATATATATATATATATATATATATATATATATATATATATATATATATATATATATATATATATATATATATATTCGTGTATATATATATATATATATATATATATATATATATATATATATATATATATATATATATATATATATTTGTATATATATATATATATATATATATATATATATATATATATATATATATATATATATATATATATATATATATATGTATATATATATATATATATATATATATATATATATATATATATATATATATATATATATATATATATATATATATATATATATATATTAGCTCACCAATGAGAGCAATATCTCATATTTAACACAAATACAAATGTAAATACTAAAGGCGTCAATAATATCGCTGATTTTAGAAACTACAGTATTTATAAGCATTACATTCATTACACTATTTCTTATTTTGCGATTGCATTGCACCTAAGTGCCATACTTACTCTTAAGATAAGATAATAGCAAAGTTGTGCTGAGAATGAAGTACATTTTGATGCGTGGGCCACAATAATGCTGGGGCAGCAATATCAAATTCATAAGCAGACATAAGTCAAATGGAGAGCTAGTAAAAGAGGAAGCTTGTGTGTTGCTAGATTATATTTTTCTTATGACAATAATCTAGGGCTCTAGGCTAATGATGGAGCTATCTAAGATGAGAATCTCTGGTGTCGTGACTCCAGAATCCCCGACGCCAAGTTATCTTGGATTTTTTTTTTTTTTAATTTCAGTATTGCTCTCAGAAGGGATTATCTTTTACATTGCAACTTATATGATTTCTACTTAAAAAAAAAAAACAAGTCATAAGTCTTATTTAAAAACGGAAACTAAGAGAAGTGACACTAAGAAAAATATAAAGTAATTAGAATGACAAAAAAGAATAAAAAAAAGTAAATGTTTTTCTCTTCATGGTACAAACTGTTTGCTTATGAGAATTAATTGGAATACTTGAGTAGAAATTCTTTTGCTGTTCATAGTGATATTTCTGTATATATTTTTTTCATGAATCGATTATAATCTTAAGTGAAAATGGAAAAAAAGGAAAAGACTTTTTATTTTGAGGAAGGTAGAATTTTCTTATGAGGACCTCGGAGACCATTACTAGTAGAAGCTGGACTGGAAATTAAATCGAAACAACTATTCAAGATCTGGTGATAGGTTTAAAGCATTTCAAACTTTCAAACGAAATCTTTCATCAATGGAACATTTGAATTGCCAGTATAAGACGGCCCTCTATCCTCTGTGAAATATGAATAAAGAAAAAAGAAACAGAAAGCTCCTGATAGATGGGAAACAAAAGACGCCTCAGATGCGATCTGCAGCAGACGCCAAAGCAATCTGCCTTTATCAGCAACATCAATCATGAATAGAGGGCAAAGGAAGAAGGAAGGGAATAAGCAAAAGCAATACAAGGTGGAAATGGAGGATGGGATTAAACAACTAAAAGATGGGAAGAGGAATTTCAAGGATACTGAAAGCGGGGGATAGAGATGGGTTGAGATTTGTATTTTTGAGCAATTCACCCTCTAAAAAGACGTTTACAGATGGTTCTTGAGGTACAGTAAGATGGGGAGAATAAGAGGAGTAATAAGAGGGGGAGAGATAAGTAGAAGTTGAATGGTCCGGACCAATGGTCGTATAATGGCGGAATAATATCAAGAATAGAAAAGGAGAGCAACTGAAGGTGCATATTTTGAGGAGGAATTTGATTGGGTGAGGAGGAGGGAAGGAGGAGAGTTGTTCAGTAATAATAAACATCAAGCATATAAGGTTGAGAGGAGGTACGAGAAGAAGGAACAAGAAGATAAAGGAAAATAAATAAACATAACAGTAATAGAAGGAAAAAAAGAGGAAATATTAGGAAAAAAAGAAATATGAAAGATTAAGAGGGAATGCTGAATATATTAGAACCCCCGAAAGTAGCAGAATTCTGATTCTTTCCTCGGAGAAGGATTGCCAAAGAAATTACTATAAGACGACAGGACGAAAATAATACCCATCATTTATTTCTTATATTTTTATGGAAAAGACATTGGGAGACTCTGGTGGAAGCAGAGACTTCGTCGAATGTTCTTTTCGTGATATATGCAAAAAACTATTGTCATTTAAATAATTAGTTTGGTGATTGATAAGAATCGCTTTTCAGTTTGTATGTGCTATTTAGCTATGCAATCATATTATCTGGAACTTATTGTATATTGAATAATTAAATAAACAGAATAGTAGAGCAACCATGATTTCTGGGACAGCATTCATAGTAAAATTGTATCCTGAATCATAAAGTAAACAAATTACGTAAAGTTAAAAAATAAAAGGTTAAAACACTTAAAAATAAAGGTTATTCAAATGACCAGACGTTTACAGAAAGATGTATTTACCAAAAAAAAAAGAAAAAAAATTACCGTCAACTTCAAATGAAAACAGACGGTACCCTGTACAATGAATTGTTAACCAAGGTCATGTTTCTCAAAATTATGAAATAAAAAACACCATCTGAAAGTGATTGGAGAGATTATGTTGACTAAAAGCACTTGGGAGTAAATCTTGGAAAGCATAATGATATATATATATATATATATATATATATATATATATATATATATATATATATATATATATATATATATATATATATATATATATATATTGCCTTTTGAGATCCCAAACCTTTTTCTAACCGCTAGAGTGAGAAAATCATGAAATGAAGGGTTTAGGTTCTCTCTGATAAAACAAAGGCAGTTAATTTCTGAATCTTCGGAAATATACCTAGGGTCAGAGCTAGGACTAGCCTCATCTAGTCTATCAGACCCACTAGAGGATCCTCGTATGGGGCTATATAGCGAGGTAGTTTCTTGAAGATGGTCGTGATGAAGAGGTCGAATTGCAGTTCTGGGACTTGTTCCCATCTGGGAGGGAATATGTCTGCGCCCATGGACCATTCCAACTATATCGGTTTGTATCAAAATAGAGTATCCACCGTCACATCGTGGATCAGTTGTAAATGAACTGCTGGTAGGTGCCGTCCCTTTAAGGGAGGGATGGGTAACTTCACCAAGACTGAATGAGACGTTCGAATGTGACGTCTTATTATCGCTTCGGTGTCCCAGATCAGTCGTAGGGAGCCTGATCTGTGTGGAGGGGGCTTCCCCACACATGAAAGGACCAGCAGAGTCTTGGGACTTTCGTGCTCTAATTTCTGTTAGAGAAGCGATTAAAGAGGGACCGATCTCAGTCTTTTTTTATCTCTTCAAGCGTTCGATGCGTGTTTTCTCCAAGCTCTTAACGCATCTTCCCTGTGTGCCCTTAGCACCAGGTCTGTCACTATAGCGAACTGGGAAAAGTTTAGCGCTTTTTCTTGTTGGCGTTTTGGTATTCTGACTGAATACCTGAGTCTCTTGACAGACCTCACGAGCTCATTTTATATTTCCAAAGGAGAGGAGAGTTGATGTGACTGAGGGCTTCGATGATTTTTTAAACATCGAAACCCCTGAGCTGGAGAAAGTCGAGACTTCTAGAAGCCTATCTTGCATCCATGATGTCTCAGGAACCGGAACATCTCTTTGAATGCACATTGGCCAGACACTTCGGGTGTTGCCCACTCTAGCCTCTTGATCAGGTATATTAATACCTGAACTATTTCTAGGCTTGAATTTGACGTGACTAAGTTCGTCAATCCTTTGAAGATACTTAGAACTGAGAGTCCGACACGTATCTCCCTTATGATGAATGTTACTCTCTGTAACATGAATTCTAGATAGGAGGAAGGGGTGGGGGGGTTGACTGGAAGGTTCCGAAGGACACCTTTCAGGTCTGACAAGACTACAAACACCCTTAATTGGAACAAGGTCCATATGTTCAGAGGGATTAACATTAGGAACTTGCTGTTTTTTATGAACTTGTTGAGTGGCACCAAGTTCAGAATGGCTCATTGATATCTTGAGTCCTTCTCGTGAACACGAAGCAGCCTTCCCTGGAACTCGATGAGCTAAAATTTTCTTACTACCTGTATGCTCTATAGCTCTCAGGTATACTCCTCCAGGAGGGTTTTGAACTGTAGGAGAAGGTAAGGAAATGATGGTAGGGACCTTTCTGTTTCCCATCAATGGCTCATCTTGAATAGGCTTTGGACCGAAGGATTGAAGGTCCTGCGATCCTGAGGGAAAGTTCTTCCTAACCGAAGCGTCTTTATGCTTCGAGTAGTCAGTAGACTTAGATTCTTGACCATCTGCCTGTAGCATCGTGGTCACTGGAATAGTGGGATGTTGTTGAGCAGCCCGGATATTTCTGGCTTTTCCAATTTTCTTTTTAGGTAGGGGACCCACAACCACAGAAGATTTTCTCTCTGAAGGAATGCCCCATTTTTGGAGAATACCTATGTTTTTCATGCTCTCCTAGCCTTCATAAAGGCATAAAGGTCCTTCACCAAGATAGCCATATGCATTTTGGCTATGACCATGAGCATGTCTGGGGTACTCTGGTAGGTTGAACCCAACTCTATGTAGTTTTGAAGAGAAAGGGATGTCGCAAGACTCTCCTTTGACTCCTGTTCATTACACAAGAGCAACTCAGACAATTTAGCGAGACATACCTTGAATTATCGACTTGCGACGTCCTTGTCTAATTTACCTACTGAAAATGTCAAATGGACTTCCTTCCAATTCTTTTCCTGTCCGGGAAAAGCTGGTGACAAAGGCTTGCGCTCATCGAGTGTTGGACTTAGCTTACCCGCCTATACCGCTTTGGCAACAGAAGTAAGTGCCTTCCCCATAAAGAGGAATGAGAGTGAAGTAGGAGCAAGAAAGGAAGGGTGTCCATTATTCAGTGAGAATACCTTCGACTCTGAATAACCCGCCTTTCTTAGACTACCTGAAAGGATAGTCTGTGCCTTATCATGGTTGAGAATCAAGACCTCCTTTGGTTCTGTTCCTTTTCTTGACTTTGGTTCGTACTTCAGTTGAACCCAACAATTAGGGAAAGCATTGAAGCTTGGCCAAAATTGAATTTTGGCCAAAGGAACAGCCCCTATTTTCTCAGAGATGCAGAGACTGCCATTTGAAATCGGCATCTGCTCCGCAAACCTCCAGGGATTAGTTATGGAGCATGTTGGTAGGTTTTGATTCATGGGTCGTTTGACTGACCCCTGGGAAGCGACAAGAGAAACTTTACAAGGATCTATCTTGCGTTTTACTTCCTGCTTTTCATTTTGTCTACGAAAGCTCTCTATTTGATTCTTCAGTTGTATACATAATTGTACCACATTATCCAAATTAGGGGTAGCAAACGAAGATGTCGACATCGATGGCTCTAAAGCCAGCAGAGGCAGAGGAAATTCCAACGAAACATTTTCCTCTTCTACCTAGGGACATTTCTTGCCCTTAATCCCAAAGGTTTTCTGGCTGTCAGGGGATGTAGTTATCTTCTGAGGCATTATTGTTTCATCACTTTCTTCCGGAAATAGTAGCTTACGCATCCCATCATTTGGTAGGAAAGGTCCCGGAGAGATCTTTTGAAAGCCTCTCACCCAGTTGCGTAATTTATATTAAGCTGTATCCTTAGTCTCTGTAGACTTTGGATTTTCAAAACCTTCGGACATTAATGCCTGACATATATTGCAAAACTGTGGGTTCCAATAACGTAGGGATCCGGAAATACTATTGTAGGGGGCATGAGACCTGCGAGTATTATAACCGTAAAAATACTTACTCAGGGCCTTGCAGAGGACTGCAGCAAAGGTATCTGGTGTTCCTCCTGTAAAGAAAGGAAAAACAAATAAGTATACAATGGATTATCTCCTTGACAATCAATATGCAAATGTCCTTTACAATAGAGTAGCTTAGGATAGTAAGCTAAAAAGGGATAGTAGGAGATACATACATGTGTACCCCTGTGAGCAAATGCTGTTGCCTCCCCTCAGTATTAACTACATGGAGATTTCTCTATAGAGTAACTCCAAGTAGAAGGACTCTTACCCCTAAGGGTAGAGAAGTATCATATCACTGTCCCAAAATAATGTTAATACTGTGGGGTCAGGATGACTGATTCTCGATCAGAATATTGAAGAAAATTATTCATTCAATATATGAACGGTACCAGCAGAATGCTTGTACAAGGGCACCCAAGTTATGTCAGAAATACTACTGTATCATGGTACTGTAGTTTTCTAATTGCAGTAAGTCTATATTGCAATTTACTAGCTACTGTACATCATGTATTGTAGTCTAGTCATTATGCTGCCTTCATAGTAGCATATGACTGCATGGTCCATCTAGCATGAAGCCAGCTGGACTAGGAAAATAAAGACATATATTTGTATATCCCACTCAGCCTATTTGCTGTAGTCTTCCAACTATATTAAAATATAGAGTTTCCTGATCAGGGAGACTCAAGGAAAAAGGCTCCACCCTTTAAGGGTTAGGAGTGTATTACTCCTGCCTTAAAGTGTTTAATATTGTAAGGTAATCCCAATACTGATTTCTAATCAGGATATTGAAGAAATAATATTCATTCAATATAGGATTGGGCTCAGTAATTGCCTGTGTTGGATATCCAAAATATATTGGAAATAACTACTAGTATAAACTATATAGTAGTTTTCTATCTGCGGTATATTCTATACTGCAGATATACTGGCTTCCTGTATAAAATATACAGTAGTTTAGCCGGCTTGTAGCCGGCATAGCTAGGTATTGCCGGCATACCCGGCATACTAGCTAGAGAGAGAGAGAGAGAGAGAGAGAGAGAGAGAGAGAGAGAGAGAGAGAGAGAGAGAGAGATAGCATGGAAAAAAAGGCTATATATAAGTATATATATATATATATATATATATATATATATATATATATATATACCTATATACATAATGTAGGCCTATATATATATATATATATATATATATATATATATATATATATATATATATATATATATATATATATATATATATATATATATATATATATATATACAATATGTATTTATATATATATATATATATATATATATATATATATATATATATATATATATATATATATATATATATATATATATATATATATATATATATATATATATTGTTACAACCCTTGTCAGGCCGTGGTGCAATTTCTTATTGCATGATAAGGGAGGTCAGTAATGAAAACAATATTTAATATAAAAATTGGTCAATGGAAACGAGAACACTTGAGAAAAACTAACAATATTTATTAACAACAATTTTTAGAAAAGCCAACCTTGTGACTACCTAACAATTTAACAACTTATAATTAACTATTAGCACTCCACAATTAATGAAAAAACTCCCCAACGGTAAACACCACACTCTCAAGGAGAGTTAGTCAATCATTTACATATTTAAACACAATGGATAATCAAGAAAATCCTCCGATGGGAAACGCCATGCTCTCAACTAGAGAATTATAAAAAAAAAAACAACTTAAAAATTAAACAAAACATTGAATACTGTAACGGGCCGAGAAAAGGTTGTGACTTCGAAGGCCGTGTGAAAGCAACTGAGTTAATTTATTGTAGAACACTCTCCTTTATATACAAAATCTCGAAGCAACAAGAATTTTCATGTTACAGTGGAAAAAAAACAGACATGATTTTTCGGGTTCTTTTTAGTGCAAGGAGAGCGCGAAGATACAAGCACAAAATGAACTATGTACAATCGTGTGACACACGGTTGGTACATGGCTCCCCCCCTAAAAATGACATACTGTACATGTTAAATAGGGTGCCCTGATCTAGAGAGGCGAACTGTAGGTGGGTCATATGGCAGAAAATAAGCAGGTTTTAGACGATCAACGGAGACCCAGTCTGCTTTGCCACGAATGTTTAGTAAGAATGCTTTCGGACTGCTTTGGATCACAAGGAAAGGGGCTGTATAAGGGGGCATTAGCGGTGGCTTGCTAGTGTCGTTGCGCAGGAAGACGTGCATTGCAGAGTGCAAGTCTGTTGGTATGTGATGCTTCGCTCGGGGCTTGTAAGTCTGGCGGCATGGAGTAAATTTTCCCACGACGTGACATATGCGCTGGAGATCGTCGGAGGATGTTGTAGAAGGAAAAAATTCGGCAGGGACGACCAACGGGTCGACATACACCATTTCAGCTGCCGAGACTTCGAGGGCGTCTTTAGGAGTGGTCCTTAATCCCAGGAGGACCGAGGGAAGCTGAGTAAACCAGTTGCAATCCTTGCAGCGGGACATCAAAGCTGCATTGAGGGTGCGATGAAAATGTTCAACCATTCCATTGGCAGCGGGGTTGTAGGCCGTTGTCTGATGTAGGGTGATAACAAGGAGATTTGCTAATGATGTTCACAATTGAGAGGTGAAAGTGGTTTCCCTGTCAGAAGTGATATGCTCAGGAATACCAAATCTTGCAATCCATCCTGAGAGTAAGTTAGATGTACATGAGGCGGACGTTGCAGTTTCCATGGGAATGGCTTTAGGCCAACGAGTGAAGTGGTCGATGACGGTAAACAGGTAACGATGTCCTTGTGATGTGGGTAGGGGGCCTACAACGTCGACGTGAATGTGTGCGAAATGACGCTGAGGTTCAGGAAAGGTGACCACTCCGGAATCCGTTTGTTGATGTACTTTAGAAGTTTGGCAAGAAGTACAGATACTGACCCAATCCTTAGCATCCTTAGAAATGCCGTGCCAAATGAACTTTGCCTTCAGCAGCTGTGCAGTAGAATGGCACGAGGGATGTGAAAGGCCGCGAATTAAATCAAACACCTGTCGTTGCATAGGAGCAGGAATCCAAAGTCGCGGTCTACCAGTACTGACGTCACAGAGGAGGGTGGTATTGGAGTCTTCGAGGGGAAAGTCTTCCTAACGGAGGGACGTGCAGGATGTCCTAGATACTTGATACTCTGGATCCTGTCTTTGTGCTTCAGCCAGGGTGTTGTAATCCAATCCCAGTTGAACAGCAGCCAACGTTTTTCTTAACAGGGCATCGGCAATAGGATTCATTTTCCTAGGGACGTATTGAAGGGTGAAATTGTATTCAGCCACGGCAGAGAGATGTCGGCGTTGCCGGGCGGACCAGGCATCACACTGTCGAGTAAAGGCGTGCACCAGAGGCATGTGGTCTGTGCAAATGACGAAGGGCGTACTTTCTAAGAAATGGCGAAAGTGACGGACAGCCAAGTGCACAGCCAGTATTTCGCGATCGAAGGTAGAATAACCCGATTCTGCCTTGGACAGTTTTCTGCTGAAGAAGGCAAATGGGCGGGGCGAGCCGTTGACCACCTGCTCGAGTACTGCACCAATAGTGACGTCGCTGGCATCGGTGGAGAGAAGGAGAGGGGCATGTGGGATAGGAAAACTGAGAGCCGCAGCAGTTGGTAGGGCCTTCTTTGCATTGCAGAAGGCTGCTTCTTGAAGAGGACCCCACTTCAGGTCCTATGGCTTGCCCTTGAGGGAGGCGTAGAGGGAAGCAAGAGTGGCGGTAATGGCTGGCAGAAAACGGTGACAATAGTTGATCATGCCCAAGAATTACTGCAGAGCTTTGACAGTCGAGGGCAACTGGAAGTTCTGAACGTCTCCTACCTTCTCAAGGAGGGGGTGGACTCCTTCAGGAGTGATGCAGTGCCCTAAGAACGACACTTCGTTGGCGCCAAAGGTACACTTGTCATACCAGACTACAAGGCTGTTTTGTTGCAGGCTTTCGAGCACGATGCGCAGGTGACGGAGGTGTTCCTCTTTTGAGGAGGAGAACACAAGTATATCGTCCACATAATATATACAGAAAGGGAGGTCCCCTAAGATGCCATCCATGAGATATTGAAACGTGGCCCCAGCATTACAAAGACCAAAACAGGAGTAATTGAAGGTGTATGTACCAAACATAGTAGAAATGGCAGTCTTGTGGATGTCTTCTGGGTTCATACACACCTGATAATACCCCTTCAGGATGTCGAGCGTAGAGAAAACCTTTGCTTTGTGCATGTAGGAGGTCATGTCGGCAATGTTTGGGAGGGGGTAGTGATCTGGTTCTATTTGCATGTTCTGGCGCCTGTAATCCCCGCACGGACGGAGAGAGCTGTCTTTCTTCAGAACGATGTGTAAGGGTGACGACCATGGGCTGGAGGCCTTTTGGTAAAGACCTATTTCCTCCATTTCGGTGAACGTCTGTTTGCGGCTGCCAATCGTTCCTGTGCCAGATGTCTGAATTTTGCGAAGACTGGGGGTCACATCGTCTTGATATGGTGATAAATACCGTGCTTGGCAGGAACTGTGGGCATTTGGCGAAGTTCTGGACGGAAAACTTCCGGGTACGACGTGAGGAGGTGGGCGTAGGCATCCGTGGGTGCGCTAATGTGGAGAGCGAGGTTGGAGGGGACGGGTTGAAGAGGTGTTGACAAGTACGAGTCTGCATTGACCAATCGTCGGTGGGCAACATCGACCAGAAGGTGGAAATGAGAGAGGAATCCGCACCGAGGATTGGCCCTGTGGCGTCAGCAACAAGAAACTTCCAATTAAATTTACCGTTTCTGAACGATAATGTGAGGTTCTCGTAACTGTAGGTGTGTATCGCAGATC
>NC_090730.1:30499662-30512162 GCF_036898095.1 Palaemon carinicauda
TCCTATAGGCCTAATATATATATATATATATATATATATATATATATATATATATATATATATATATATATATATATATATATATATATATTGTTAGGTTGTTTGACTTTTGTAAGATGAGGCTGCTTGCAGCGCCTAAGCTCCGCCCACATAAGTGACGTCATTGTCTACGTCACGGGCTATCTGTATTTCCTTCCGCTGTGCATGATGCAGCAGCGTCAGTTGCAATGAAGATAAGAAACAACGCTGACTGTCATTTCTTGATCCTGCCTAGTTTAAGATCTAACATGGCGCAGTGAGTAGGATGTTAAGAGGACCTACTGTAATAACCGTGGCACAGCATGGCACCACCATCGACACGACCCTCTTTTGCATCCCCTAGGGGCAGGATTGCAAGAACAGGAACCTTTGGAACCGGCGTCAGGATGTCGCCGGCTTCCGTGTTGCAGGCTCACCAAGTGCTGCAAACCCAGCAACAAGCCATCCAGAATCTTCAGGCCGAGATAACAGCGTTGTCACTCCGGGGTACCAACGTCCCCCAATCAAGGATCCCTTCGTCTGCAGCTCCGGAAAAGTGCGAGGCTGAGGTGTCCCCTGCAGCCTTCAGGTCTTCGAAACGGTCAATGGAGTGTTGGTTGCAACTGTGTAAGTTGAAGCCTATCGAGGCAGTTCACCATATAAGGCTTCATTGTGTTCCGATATTGCAACGTGTCCTCGATTCTAGGTATAATGACGCCCAGTGGAGTGCCCTGTCTACTGAAGGGGCATTTAATGCGGTTAAGCAAATGGTAGTGAAAGCTTCTAACCAAGCGGTGCAGTGGCTCGAGTTTTTTTATTTGGCCCAAGAGCCTAGTGAGTCCTTTAATGATTATTTTATCAAGTGTACGCAAAAGGCTACTGATTGTGCATTCACATGCCCTAATTGTAATCATGATTTATCCGAATATATGCTTTTGCGCAAGCTCATGGTAGGCCTAAGTGATAAGGTGCTCAAAAGGCAAGTGTTTCAATCATGCAATAATATCCGTGATATCGATTCCCTTAGAGTCATGTGCAGTGCATTCGAGGGCGCCCGTGACGACGCCCTTCGTAATAGGGCATGGCTTAGCAGCTCCCCTAGAGCGGCTGCTCTCGGTAGGTTCGAGGAGGAACACGAGGTGGAGGTGGCAGCTGCCCTTGCTAAGTGTGACAGGAGTACCTCTGTAAAAGTACAATTGCGTCTTTGTGGTAATTGTGGTACTCGTCATAGCCCTGGGTATTCTTCATGTCCTGCAAGAAGAACGACACGTTACGGGTGCGGTAAAACCGGTCACCTGAAGAAGTGTTGCAGAGGGCGGAGTGTCAGGAATAACGTTAGTGGTCTGGCCGAGGAGTCGGACATAGCGGGTGCAGTGATTGTAGTAGTCATGGCGGCAGAGGCAAGGTTGCGGAATGGGCCCTCCCCACAACCCACTATTCGTGTTGATGTATGCTTGGCCAACTTGGGAGAGTGGTCCTGCGTCCGAGCGGTGCCGGACACTGGTGCCCAGGTTTGTGTTGCAGGACCCGCTATTCTTGTGATGTTGAACATAAAACCAGCTAAGCTGAGGTTAAAGGGAGGATTGCGAGACTTCGCCAACCTGCATCTGAAGTGTTTAGGTTCAACCTCTTGCACCATAGAATACAAGGGGAGGCATACAACTCAGGAAGTATACTTCGTAAAGTCCTCCATTGATTTTTATTGATCCCTGGATGCTTGCAAGAAACTTGGTCTTGTGCCAGAAACGTTTCCTAACCACGCTCCCTTCACGGACTCTGCCCCCGCAGCAGCTAGTACAACCATTACATTAGCGGAAGCAACTAATCAACCCGTGAGACCGTCGGCCATTCCGTTTCCCCCTAGTGAGGAGAATATTGCCAGATTAGAAAACTGGTTATTAGCCCATTTTTCAAGTACTACTTTCAACACCGAGAGAGAACCCCTCCCGGTAATGGATGGGGAACCCCACCGTATTCACTTATTACCTGACGCAGTTCCTTACGCATGCCACACACCTGCGTCAGTACCTAAGCACTGGGAAAAGGAGGTGAAAGCCCAGTTGGAGGAGGACGTCAAGAGAGGGGTCCTACAAAGAGCTCCCCCTGGAGAGCCCACGGAATGGTGTTCACGTATGGTGGTCGTGGCAAAGAAAACGGGGCAACCAAGACGTCCGGTCGACTACCAAAAACTTAATGCAAGTTGTAGAAGGGAGACGCACCATACCCCTACGCCCTTCGATATGGTATCCAGCATTCCCCTTTGCTCATACAAGACTGTGGCCGACGCCTATTGGGGATTTCACCAGGTAGAACTGGACAAGGAGAGCATACCTCTAAACAGGTTTATTACACCTTGGGGTAGGTACCAATACCGAAGGACACCAATGGGACATTGTTCTGCCTCCGACGCATATACACGCCGTTTCGATGATGCCATTGAAGAAGTACCCAGGAAGTTTAAGTGTGTGGACGATACACTTCTGTACGATTCGAGCGTAGAAAGCGCCTTTTGGCATGTGTACGACTCCCTTACTGTCTGTGCATACAAGGGCATCACTTTGAAACCAGAAAAATTCAAGTTTTGCAAGAAAGAAGTGGAATTTGTTGGATTCGACGTCGGTTGGGACTCCTACAAGCCTTCAGAAGATTATTTATCTGCCATAAAACGTTTTTCTATGCCCCAAAAGCCCACAATATCCGACATCAGGTCATGGTATGGTTTTGTCAATCAGCTGGCCCCCTTCCTGACAACGGTGCCCATCATGACCCACTTTAGAGACCTGCTGAAGAAGCCCTCGGGCAAACAGGTTTATTGGGATGAGTACCTTCAGGAAAAGTTTCGTCAAGTGCAAGACATCGTCTGCAAGTTGGCTAAGGACGGCCTCACCTACTATGATAAGCTGCGGCCGACTGTTGCAGTCACTGACTGGAGTAAGGAGGGGGTGGGCTTCGTCATCCTCCAACAATATTGCAGTTGCACCTCCGTCGAAACCCCCTTCTGTTGTAGAGATGGTTGGAGAATACCCCTTTGTGGCAGTCGGTTCCTCACGCCCGCCGAGTCTGGGTATGCAGCTGTGGAGGGGGAAGCCCTTGCAGTGGCTTGGTGCTTAAAAAAGGCAAGGTTGTTATTATTGGGCTGCCCGAACTTAACCATTGTCACGGACCACCGCCCCTTAGTCAAGTTACTAGGCAATAGGAGTCTCGGCGACATTACCAACCCCAGACTGTTTAGATTAAAGGAGAAAACATTATTGTACAATTTCAACGTTAAATATCTACCAGGCAAGAGAAATCATGCTGCTGACTTTCTCTCTCGTTTTCCTACCCTGAGGACGACGCCAGATGAACAGGATGCGAGCTTCAACGAAGAATTAACGATTGCCATGGTGTCAGCAATCGCAGAAAACCTACAGGAGCAGTGCACTATAGACGAGAAAACTGTTGATGAGGCAGCCCTGGACGACCCAGCATATCAGCTGCTAGTCGCTCGAGTGAATGGAGGGGATTGGAACCCGAAGAAATCTCAAGAAATTGCATGTTAGAGGCCCTTCTACGGCATCAGAGAACGTCTCTCTATATCTGGTGACCTGGTCACATACTGTTTCAACGACAACTGCATCCGCCTTTTCATTCCCGAAGGGCTCCGTCACCAGATAACCGCCAACCTCCATGCTGGACATCAAGGCCTAGATACAATGCTGAGGAGAGCGAGACATTCGGTCTATTGGCCAGGCATCGAGGGTGACCTCCAGCATCATCGTTCACGATGTACATCGTGCAACGCCCACGCACCATCACTTCCTGCCGAAGTCATGAAAATGACCCCTGCCCCAGAGTATCCGTTCCAGCAGACTGTCATGGACCTGTTTCAGCTAGAAGGACGCATGTATATGGCATATTGTGACAGGCTTACAGGCTGGCTAGAAATAGCCCACTTCCCCAATGGCACCTCGTCTGCAAAGGTCATGACAAAACTTAGGCATTACTTCACTCGATGGGGAGCACCCGAACAATTGTCTACCGACGGCGGCACCAACCTGGTGAGTGAAGAGATGATGACCTTCTACAGGAGATGGAGAGTTGACATACGTTTATCATCGGCCCACTATCCGCAGTCAAATGGGAGAGCCGAGGCCGCGGTTAAGTCCGCGAAAAGGATAATTAGAACAAGTATCAGTGGGACTGGAAGCCTCGATAACGACAAGGTATCATTGGCCATGCTACAATACCTGAACACGCCTTTAAGAGGTATAAATAAATCTCCGGCACAACTGGCAACCGGGAGACAGTTACGGGATGGTGTACCGACTGCAAAACTCAACTATATGATAGACCAACATTGGAGAAAATCCATTAGAAAAAGAGAACTTCAAGTAGCAGAGAAAAATGAGAAGATAATCGAAAGCGGCAGCGACCGGAGGCTAACGCCCTTACAGCCAGGCACTCACGTTAGGATTCAGAACCAGATGACCAAGGCCTGGGACAGTCTGAGAATCATAGTCGAGCAACGACCTCATAGACAGTACGTCGTGAGACTAGATGGTAGTGGGCGTCCGTCCATAAGGAACAGAAGACACCTCAAGGTCACTGAACTGCCCGTCAATGAGACAAGAGGAGCCACTCCTACCGACGACGAAGTGGGTCATGAGTCTAAGTTTCCACCATCAGCGCCAGAGGTACGGCCTCCAAGGAAGAGAGAGGCCCCTGCCTGGATGAACGATTATGTTTAATTATCTCCGCTTTGATCTTGCATTTATAAAATGAAAAATTCTGTTTTATTTTACTGCACTTAGACGTGCATTGATTTCATTTACAAAATTATATTTTGTAGGAAATTTTAAGTTAGGTTGGTGTTACATTCACTACTCAATTTTAGTGCACATCTTACAATGCTGATGTAATTATTGTTTCATTGAGGTTACGTTAATGCTGTCGATGTTGTTATCTCTCCCTCCCTCTCTCTCTCTCTCTCTCTCTCTCTCTCTCTCTCTCTATCTATCCCATCTGAACGTTACCATTAATTATTACGATTATGATTTACCTTATATGTCTGATGTTTTACATTAAGAGAGTATAGAATTTTGTTTATCGTATCTGTTTTTGATATTGTCATTTATAAGTTTTGAAAATATTACCCTCGTAATATTTTGGGAGGGAGATGTAAGATGAGGCTGCTTGCAGCGCCTAAGCTCCGCCCACATAAGTGACGTCATTGTCTAAGTCACGGGCTATCTGTATTTCCTTCCGCTGTGCATGATGCAGCAGCGTCAGTTGCAATGAAGATAAGAAACAACGCTGACTGTCATTTCTTGATCCTGCCTAGTTTAAGATCTAACAACTTTGAAACAGCCTAGTTTCAATTTTTATTTTTAAACTGCCCTCTTTTTCTTTGTCAAGGCGGGTGTCTTCTTTACTTTTGACACGTTGTGAGTGACAAGCTTTAGTCAGGTTTGGGAAGCCAGATGGACCGTTTCTCGAGATGCAGTCGAGAAAAAGCAGCAGACACAGCTTTGGAGTATCTCCTAGTTGATGGTGACTTGTCCTCAACCTAGCCCTCAAGGTCGAGATGGTTTGAAGAGTTATTCTTCGGTGGCAGCAAAGTGGCTGTCGTATCGACACTGTCGTGGACGTTCCCGTAGTGTTCGATCGTCGTCCTCGAGGATTATGGATTGTGTTTGTGCATATTTGATATGTTGGAAGAGCAAGGGTATAGGCTCGTATTTATTATTTTATTAATAATGAGAAGATTCTCTTATTAATTTTTCATTGCTGTTGCTTACTGTGTTTTTTTGTTGATGACTATTGTTAATTGTGTTTTTCTTATTTACTTTGATTTTCAGTAAACTGTATTTGCAATTTTAAATGTTAACTGATTTTGTGGTAACGATCATTTGTCTCTGTGCTTCCCATTACCTGTACTCATTGTAATTATTGTATATAATTTACTTTTGTATAAATTTTGTATAATAAACTAGGTTAAGGTACTTAAGTGTTTTCTGTTTTATCCACCGCTTTGGTGGTTGCAGTCAATCGGTTCATTCCAGTCCTAATTCTTTTAGTATTTTAAAAGAACCTGTTGAACCATTAAGGCGGTTCATAACATTGGCGACCTTGCCAGGATTGGGTCTGTTTTGGCTGATGGTTCTGTGACATCTTTGGGGGTGGGTGAGAGATTGACCTGGAAAAAAAAATTCTGATTTATTTTTTTTTTTTGGAGTGTGGAGGTGTTAGGTTGTTTGACTTTGGAAAAACCTAGTTTCAATTTTTATTTTTAACTGCCCTCTTTTTCTTTGTCAAGGCGGGTGTCTTGTTTACTTTTGACACGTTGCGAGTGACAAGCTTTAGTCAGGTTTGGGAAGTCAGATGGACCGTTTCTCAAGATGCAGTCGAGAAAAAGCAGGAGACACAGCTTTGGAGTATCTCCTAGTTGATTATGAATTGTCCTCAACCTAGCCATCGAGGTCGAGATGGTTTGAAGAGTTATTCTTCGGTGGCAGCAAAGTGGCTGTCGTATCGACATTGTCGTGGACGTTCCCGTAGTGTTCGATGGTCATCCTCGAGGATTATGGATTATGTTTGTGCATATTTGATATGTTGGAAGAGCAAGGGTATAGGCTCGTATTTATTATTTTATTAATAATGAGAAGATTCGCTTATTAATTTTTCATTGCTGCTGCTTACTGTGTTTTTTTGTTGATGACTACTGTTAATTGTGTTTTTTTTATTTACTTTGAATTCCAGTAAACTGTATTTGCAATTTTAAATGTTAACTGATTTTGTGGTAACGATCATTTATGTCTCTGTGCTTCCCATTACCTGTACTCATTGTAATTATTGTATATGATTTACTTTTGTATAAATCTTGTATAATAAACTAGGTTAAGGTACCTAAGTGTTTTATCTGTTTTACCCACCCCTTTGGTGGTTGCAGTCCATCGGTCCATTCTAGTCCCAATTCTTTTAGTATTTTGAAAAAACCTGTTGAACCATTAGGGCGGTTCATAACACACACACACACACACACAAACACACACACACATATATATATATATATATATATATATATATATATATATATATATATATATATATATATATGCATAGACATATATATATATATATATATATATATATATATATATATATATATATATATATATATATATATATACATATTATATGTTTATATTATATATATATATATATATATATATATATATATATATATATATATATATATATATATATATATATATATATATGTATGTATATATATATATATATATATATATATATATATATATGTATACACACACACACACACACACACACACACATATATATATATATATATATATATATATATATATATATATATATATATATATATATATATATATATATATATATATGAATATACATTTAAGTATATATACTGTATATATGTATATATATATATATAAATATATATATCATATATATATTGTATATATATATATATATATATATATATATATATATATATATATATATATATATATATATATATATATATATATATATATATATATATATGTATATATATATATATATATATATATATATATATATATATATATATATATATATAACTATATAAATATACATTTAAGTATATATATATATATATATATATATATATATATATATATATATATATATATATATATATATATATATATATATATATATATATATATTACTTATCAGTCACAAAACTGCACGTGACATATATTAAAGGGTAAAATCCACAGGAAACAGGAAAGGAAAAGACCAGGTACCAAGCGCTTTCGTGTATTACGTACACTTCTTCAGGGTACAAAGTTAAATAGAAAATAAAATCATACAATAAAGAAACCTACCAAAACTGAAATAAAAGCCACAAACTAGCAAAGCATCATCAATATGCTAGAATAACAAACAGTCGTTAAAAATGAATAAACAATTGTAGTTTAAAATAAAATACTAGTAATATAACAATCGTTAAACTAAATGTTTACAGTGTATTTTCTTACAATTTTATTAACAAGATGAGTGTCTAGTTTAAAAAGACCAGAACTGAGATTTAAGATTTGATTATTAAAATATTGAATGAAATCAGATTCAATATTTCTTTTAACAAGATTTTTACAAAATAAAATCTCTGAGGAGTTTTCCCCATCAATACAGTGGTTAAAATCGTTCATGTAGACAAACAAGGCACTAGACATTTGTCCTATCCTAACTGCATATCGATGTTGTTTAATTCGGTTGCTAAGCAATTTTCCGGTTTGACCCACATATTTCTTGTCACAACCTGTACATGGAATTATGTAAATAGAGCCACTATTATAATTTGGAGAATTATTTATCAGGACATTCTTCACCGTTCTTGAACTTTTAAAAACTAAATTTACTTTGAATATCTTCAATAAATCTTTTATATAAGCAAAGTTTTCATTGTATGGAAGTGCCAGCACATTCTCATTCTTAAAAGGTTCCCTATTCTTGTCGGAATAAAATATATGCTCAGCTTTCTGTAGAGACTTATCAATCAAAACTTTAGGATATTTTAATTTGATTCCTATATCATTAATTTTACGAAATTCTTCGTCTATAAATTCGGGGCTGCAAATCCTTAAAGCCCTTAAAAACATACTTGAAAAAACAGAAAATTTTACACTAGTTTGATGATTTGAATAAAAATGAATGTGGGAGCAAACATTAGTAGGTTTCCTGTAAATATCAAGAATATTAAGAAGAAAACTAAAAGTGTTGATTGAGACCAATGATTGGAATAAGCATGGTAACCTTGATTTTGTATTGAATTTGTCAAGTAAACCTTTACAAGATAATGCTTATAGTGCTCTAGGTTATGGTTTAAGTTTTTCTTTCTCTAAAGGAAATATTGATTATGTCGATGTTGCAAACTCTTTTTGTAATCTGGAAAGAAATGGCAATTTGTCAAGTGATGATGTAAACATTTGTAAAGGTATTGTTCATGGTGCTATGTCAAAACCAATATCAACTAGCATTCCAAAGCGTTTTTTAAAGTGTTACAGTGAGTTAAAGAATGATAATGATCTGCATATTACGAAGGCAGATAAGTCTAACGTGTTTGTAATAATGGATAAAGATGAGTATGTGGGAAAGATGGATAATCTGTTGTCGGATAATGAAACTTATTCTGAAGTACGTGGAAATCCCTTAGAAACTGTAAATAGTAATTTCAATAGCAAATTAAAATCCATCTTGAAAGGATATGATGCATTCATTAATCAATTTTCTTCCCAATGTGCCACATTACCGTATATGTACGGTCTTATTAAAACTCATACGATTAATAACCCTGTCAGGCCAATAATCAGTTCAGTTGGTAGTGTTTCTTATAAATTGTCGAAGTGGTTAGTGCAAATCCTCATGCCTATTGTTGGAAATATATCCTAATAACATATAAAGAATAATACAGATTTTGTTAACAAGTTGCTTAGTGCTCGCATTGATTTTAACTTTAGAATGGTAAGTTTTGATGTAACGTCTTTATTTACGAAGGTTCCAGTTGACGATCTATTGACATTTTTATCCGACGAATCAAGTATGCATATTTTACCTTTATCTTATGACAAAATTATTGAATTGATAAAATTATGTGTTAAAGACTGTAAATTTGTTTTTAATGGAAAGTACTACCTATAAAAGTTTGGAATGGCAATGGGTAATCCCCTATCCCCAGTACACAGTAACCTTTACATGGAATTTTTCGAAGTAAAACTGTTGCCAGCGATTTTGCCTAAAGGAGTTCTTTAGTTTCGTTATATTGACGATAGTTTTTGTGTTTGGCCTACATATGAGAATCTAAATATTTTTTTGGAAAAGTTAAATAGTTTAGTTACTCCATAAAATTCACTATTGAAGAAGAAAATCATTGTAAATTGCCATTTTTAGATGTTTTAGTGCATAGAAATGATAGAGGCTTTGTTTTTTATATTTACAGGAAACCTACTAATGTTTGCTCCCACATTCATTTTTATTCAAATCATCGAACTAGTGTAAAAGTTTCTGTTTTTTCAAGTATGTTTATAAGGGCTTTAAGGATTTGTAGCCCCGAATTTATAGACGCAGAATTTCGTAGAATTAATGACATAGGAATTAAAATAAAATATCCTAAAGTTTTAATTGACAAGTCTCTACAGAAAGCTAGACATATATTTTATTCCCACAAGAATAGGGAACCTTTTAAGAATGAGAATGTATTGGCACTTTCATACAATGAAAACTTTGCTTATATAAAAGATTTATTGAAAATATTCAAAGTAAATTTAGTTTTTAAAAGTTCAGGAACGGTAAAGAATGTCCTAATAAATAATTCTCCAAATTATAATAGTGGCTCAATTTACATAATTCCATGTAATGGTTGTGACAAGAAATATGTGGGTCAAACCGGAAAATTGCTTAGCAACCGAATTAAACAACATCGATATGCAGTTAGGACAGGACAAATGTCTAGTGCCTTCTTTGTCCACATGAACGATTTTAATCACTGTATTGACTGGGAAAACTCCTCAGAGATTTTATTTTGTAAAAATATTGTTAAAAGAAATATTGAATCTGCTTTTATTCAATATTTTAATAATCAAATTTTAAATCTCAGTTCTGGTCTTTTTAAACTAGACACTCATCTTGTTAATAAAATTGTAAGAAAGTACAATGTAAACATTTAGTTTAACGATTGTTATATTACTAGTATTTTATTTTAAACTACAATTGTTTATTCATTTTTAACGACTGTTTGTTATTCTAGCATATTGATGATGCTTTGCTAGTTTTTGGCTTTTATTTCAGTTTTGGTGGGTTTCTTTATTGTATGATTTAATTTTCTATTTAACTTTGTACCCTGAAGAAGTGTACGTAATACACGAAAGCGCCTGGTACCTGGTCTTTTCCTTTCCTGTTTCCTTTGGATTTTACCCTTCCATATATATATATATATATATATATATATATATATATATATATATATATATATATATATATATATAATTTTTACTTGTTAAGTTACAACCCTAGTTGGAAAAGCAGGTTGCTATAAGCCCAGGGGCACTAACAGGGAAAATAGCCCAGTGAGGAAAGGAAACCAGGAACAATGTTAATATGCTAAGAAGAGTAACATCATTAAAATAAATGTCTGCTATTTAAACTATAAATGCTTTAACAAAAATAGAGGAAGAGAAATAAGATAAAGTAATGTGCCCGAGTGTACCCTCAAGCAAGAGAACTCTAACCCAAGACAGTGGAAGACCATGGTCCAGAGGCTATGGCACTACCCAAGACTATAGAACATTTAATTCCTCCCATCCACGCAAGATTAACACAACTCCGGTATCATTTCTCCTATCTGTGTATGACTCATACATCTCGCGTGTCATTCCTGCTATCTCCATATGATTCATACATATCACGTGTCATTCCTCCTATCCAGGTATGATTTATTCTCTTCATGGGCGATTCTTTTCGCGGTAAATAATTTGCACCTCAAAAGGTGTCCCCTGAATATCCTATTTATGAAAGCGGCGGACGAGAGGCTCTTCGGTTTCCAAAAAATTTCGCGGTCTATTTTGAAGATGACAACTCATCAAAAATTCCAAAAGCTAAAAATATTCGAGATCCGGGAGCTCGTGCGAGGCTTTTAAGAATGTCTCTTTCTTTGTTTCTGTCTCGCTATACTTGGCCATTTCTTTCCCTCACTTTCTTCTATGTGTAGCCCTCTCTTTCTCTGACTATATATTTATAGTTACTAGCTCTTATTTGGTTTTCTTATTCTCTGTTACAGCACTTGTTGATCTGTATGTCTTGTAGTTTCTACACCCCATTAGTCCTAACCCATCTCTATCTGACAGTTTGCATCTTTACGCATGAGTTTTCCTTTTTGTCTCGGTTTATCAGTTTCTGTCCACTCCCAATCCAAGTCCCCCCCCCCCCCTCTCTCTCTCTCTCTCTCTCTCTCTCTCTCTCTCTCTCTCTCTCTCTCTCTCTCTCTATCAACAAGCGTCACAAAGTGATCAGTAATATTGATATCGGAAAAGAGAGTGACGCCAAATTAATCCAGCGATCAGAGGCATCAGCCTTCTTTTTTTCCATATATTCATCAGTTCCAGTCGGCCACAAGCGACGACGTAGGGCTGATATAGGGGCCTATTTCCACGGAGATGGAAATAGGGACAAAGGTTTTGCCACACGAAATTTATGCGTGATATCGAGTTTGTGTCATTGATTCCAGGGAGACACTCGCCCCACTTCAATGGTATTCAATATATCTCTCTTTTGGTGCGTTCTCCATTTTGCATTGTGAAAACCCTTATTAAGGACCCTTCGCTGTGTCAGCTGATCTCTCAGTTCAATTTCCATTTTGTACGTTGTAGAGGTTATTACGCAGTTTTTATTGAGTCAGGATTTTTCGTTAGATT